>NW_007255119.1:0-542 GCF_000164805.1 Carlito syrichta | reverse complement strand
ATTTTAGGTATAGTGGTATGGTTATTTGTGGGGTTGTTATGGGAGGGATAGAATTTGAGATAAGAAACCCCGCGAAGATGCTGCCTAGGGCTAGGCGTTTAATAGGATTAATTAGGAGGGGGATATTTTCGTTGATATTTATTAAAGTTGGGAAGCGGGGTTGGCCTAGGAGTGCAAAGAAGATGATGCATGTGCTGTAGACGGCTGTTAGGGATGTGGCAAGTAGTGTAATAGAGAGGGCTCAGGCGTTGGTATATGAAATGTTGGTGGTTTCGATGATGAGGTCTTTAGAATAGAAGCCTGTGAGGAAGGGAACACCTGTAAGAGCAAGGCTTCCGATAAGTAGTGAGGAGGAAGTGAAGGGTGAAGTTATGAGTAGGCCTCCTATTTTGCGAATATCTTGTTCGTTATTTAGGCTATGAATAATAGACCCTGAACATATGAAAAGTATGGCTTTAAAGAAGGCGTGAGTACAGATATGGAGAAATGCTAGGTGGGGCTGGTTAATGCCGATAGTTACTATTATAAGGCCCAGTTGACTG
>NW_007255118.1:0-7263 GCF_000164805.1 Carlito syrichta | reverse complement strand
CTAGCTAGATAAATAAGTAAGTTATGTCAGCTAGCTGACCAGTTAAGTCAGCTAGATAAGTCAGCTAGCTAGCTAGCTAGGCATCTAGTTCGTTATTTCCGCTAGTAAAGTCAGCTGGTTAGCTAGATAGCTAGCTAGTTAAGTCAGCTAGTTAAGTCAGCTGGCGAGCTAGTTAAGTCAACTAGATAAGTAAGCTGGCTAGCAAGCTGGCTAGCTAGTTAGGTCACCTATTTAAGTCAGCTTATTGACCAGCTGGATGCCTACTTAACTATATAGTTAAGTAAGCTGGCAAGTATGCAGGATATGTATATAGCTAACTAGTTAATTCATCTTGCTAGCCACCTGGTTAGCTAGTGATGTAAGCTAGTTATATCAGCTGGCTAACGAGTTCAGTCACCTAGTTGAGTCAGCTGGCTAGCCAGCTGGCTAGCTCATTCATTCTGCTAGTTAATTCAAGTGGCTATCCATGTGGTTAGCTAGGTAGCTAGTTAGTTAAGCTGGCTGGCTAGCCAGATGTCTATCTATTTAAGTCAGCTAGTTAAGTCAGATAGAGAGCTGGCTGGCTAGCTAGGTGGCTGACAATATAAGCTGGCTGGTTAGCAGGCTGGTCAGCTAGGTGGCCAGTTAGTTAAGCTGGCTGGCTAGCCAACCGACTAGCAGGGTGGCTGACTAGTTAAGCCGGCTGTCAATCCGACTGTCCAGCCATCTGGCTGGCTATTTAAGCCCTCTAGCTATCCAGTTGGTCAGCCCGCTAGCTAGCTAGTTAAGACAGCTGGCTAGCTAGCTAAGAATAGCCTGGCAGTTAGCTAGTTAAGAAAGCTGGCTAGCTATCTAACCAATGAGGTAGCTAGTTATTTAAGTCAGCTGGCTAGCCAGCTAGCCAGTCAACTAGCTAGTCAACTAATTAAGTCAGCTATCTAACCAGTTAGCTTGTTAAGTCAACTAGCAAGTCAGCTAACTATTTAGCTACCTAGTTAAGTCAGCTAGCTAGTCATGTTGCTAGTCAGCTAGCTAGTAAAGTCAGCTAGCAAGTCAGCTAGCTATTCAGCTAGGTAGTTAAGTCAGCTAGCCAGCTAACTACTGAGTTAACAAGCTAATTAAGTCAGCTAGTTAGACAGCTAGATAGCTTGTTTGCTAGCTAGTTTTGTCAGCTAGATAGCCAGCTAGCTAGTCATCTAGCTAGTTAAGTCAGATAGCAAATCAGCTAGCTGTTTATCTAACTAGTCAGCTAGCAACTCAGCTCTCTGTTCAGCTACCTAGTGGAATCGCTTGCTTTCCATCAGGTCAGCTAACTAGTGGGCTCACTCGCCAGCCAACTTGTCCACAAACTTGTCGGCTTGCTTGCCAACAGTCAACTAACTTGTCAGCTTGCTCGCAGGCCACAGGTCAACTAAATTGTCGGCTTCCTCACCAACTGACTAGTTATGTCAACTCACCAGTTGGCTCGCTCGCCGGTCGGCTAGTTAAGGCAGCTCACCCGTTGGTTCACTGGCAGGAAGACTAGTTAACTTGGCTTACCAGCAGGCTAAATCATTGGTCGACTAGTTAAGTCTTCTGAGCCATTGGCTCACTCGCCAGCTGACTAAATTCAGCTGAAATGTCAGCTCTCTCGCTGGCCGATTAGTTAAGTCAGCTGACAGATGAGCACACTCACAGGCCGACTAGTTAAATCAGCTGACAAGTTGGCTCACTCGCTGGCTAGGTAGGTAGCTTGTTAATTAAGTCTGATGGTTAGACAGCTAGGTATCAAGATAAGTCACCTAGTTAATTCAGCTGTATAGACAGCTGGCTAGCTATGTAGCAAGTTAGTTAATTCAACTGGCTAGAAAGCAGGCTGGCTTGTTATGACATCTAGTTAAGTCAGCTGGCTAACAAGCTGTCTAGCTATGTAGTGACCTACTTAAGTCAGTTGGCTAGCCAGCTTGCTAGATAATTAAGTCAGTTTGTTAAGTCAGCTGGCTATCCAGGTGGCTAAAGAGGTAGAGAACTAGTTAAGTTAGCTGGCTAGCCAGCTGGATAAAAAGTTAACTAGTTTAGTCACCTGGCTGGCCAGCTTCCTAGATCGATAATCAACTACTTAAGTCAGCTGACTAATCAGCTAGTCAGGTAATTAAGTCACCTCGTTAAGACTGTTACCTAGCCAGCTCGGTAGCTAGTTAAAAAGCTACTTAAGTTAGATGGCTAGACATCTGGCTATGTAGTTATTTCAGCATGTTAAGTTGGCTGGCTATCTATTTAACTAGTTAAGTCAGCTATTTATGTCAGCTAGCTAGTTAGTTAAGTCAGCTAGTTAATTTGGCTAGCTAGCTAGCTAGCTAGTTATTTCAGCTACTATAGTCAGCTGGCTAGCTAGATAGCTACCTAGTTAAGTCAGCTAGTTAAGTCAGCTGGCTAGATATTTAAGTAAGCTTGTTAAGTCACCTGGTTAGCCAGCTACCTAGTTGGGTAGCTAGCTAATTAATTCAGCTGGCTTGCCTGCTGGCTAGCTAGTTAAGTCACCTAATTAAGGCAGCTTGCTAGTCAGCTGTTTAGCTAATTAGTTATGTAGTTAAATCAGCTGGAATGCCAGTGGGATACATAGGTAGGTAGCTAGTTAATTGAGCTGGCTAGCCACCTGGCTAGCTAGTGATTTCAGCTAGTTATGTCAGCTGGCTAACCTGCTAGCTAATGAGTTAAGTCAACTAGTTGTGTCAGCTGGCTAGCCAACTGGTTGGTTGCTTAAGTCAGCTAGTTAATTCAAGTGCCTTGCCATTTGGCTAGCTAGGTAGCTAGCAAGATAAGTCAGCTGGCTAGCCAGCTGGCTAACTGGTTAAGTCAGCTAGTTAAGTCAGTTGTCTACCCATGTGTTTAGGTAGGTAGCTAGATAATTAAGGCAGCTGGCTAGCTGACTGGCTAGCTCGTTAAGTCAGTGATTTCAGTGAGCTCGTTAGTTATCTGGCTAGCTAGGTGGCTGGCAAGTTAGGCCAACTATCTAGCCGGATGGCTATCTAGTTAAGTCAGCTAGTTAATTCAACTGGTTAGTCAGCTGGTTATCTAGGTGTCTGGCAAGTTATGCCGACTGGTTAGCAGGTTGCTCAGGTATGTGGCCTGCTAGTTAAGCCAGCTGGCTAGCCAGCTGACCAGCAGGATGGCTGGCTAGTTAAGCCAGCTTGCTATCCAACTGTCCAGATATTTGGCTGTCTATTTAAGCTGGCTGGCCAGCAAACAGGCCAGCCCACTAGCTAGCAAGATGGCTGCCTATGCAAGCTAGGCAGCCAATTAACTAGCTAGTTAAGCCAGCTAGGCAGCCAACTATCTAGTCAGCAAGTTATCAGCTAGCTAGTCAGCTAGCTAGTTAAGTCAGGTAACAAGTCAGCTAAAAACTTAGTAAGATAGTTAAGTCAGCTAGCTACTCAGGTTGCTAGTCAGCTATCTAGTTAAGTCAGCTAGATAGTTAGCTAGCTAGTCAGCTAGATAGTTAAGTCAGCTAGCCAGCTAACTAGCCAGTTAGCTAGCTAATTAAGTCAGCTATCTAGACAGATAGATAGGTTGTTGGCTAGCTAGTTGTGTCAGCTTGATAGCCAGATAGCTAGTTAATTCAGTTAGCAAATCAACTAGTTACTTAGCCAACTAGTTGGCTACCATCTCAGGTAGCTCGTCAGCTAATTAGTGGGCTCACTCGCTTTCCATCAGGTCAGCTCGCTATTCGGCTTGCTCACCAGCAAACAGAACAACTCACTTGTCAGCTTGCTCAAATGCCAACAGGACAGCTAACTAGTCGGCTTGCTCAGCAGTCATGTAGTTAAGTCAACTCCCCCATAGGCTCACTTGCCAGCTTACTTGTTAAGGCAGCTCACACTTTGGATCACTTGCAGGCCAAGTAGTTAAGTTGGCTCACTTGCCAGCTGACTAGGTAAGTCTTCTGACCAGACAGCTCACTTGCCAGCCAACTAAAGTAAGCTGACCAGCCAGCTCATTAGCCAGCTGACTATTTAATACATCTGACCAGTTGGCTCACCTGCCAGCTGACTAGTTATGCCAGCTAACTAGTAGGCGACTAGATGGACAAGTAGTTAACAAGCTAACCAATCAACTGACTAGTTGTTCCAATTTTCAGCTTACAAGTTAGCTCTGTTAGCTAGTAGACCGAATAGTTAGGCCAGCTAACTAGTTGGCTATCTAGTCCTCTGCCTAATTAGGTCAGCAAACCAGCCAACCAACTGGTTAAGGGAGCTAGCTAGTGGGCCAGCACATCAGTCAATTAGTTAACCCAACTAACTAGTCGGCCGACTATTTGGTCGACTTGTTGAGCCAGCTAACACGTCGGCCTAGTAGTCAGCCAATGTGCTTAACCAATGAAGCAGTAGGCCGGATTGTAAGCCAATAGTTAATACACCAAGCTAACTCGTTAATCAACTAGTTAAGTCAACAAGTTAACTCATTTAACAACTCGTTAAAACAGACAGCTAACTCATCAACCAATTCATTAAGTCAATTAACGACCTCGTTAGCAAATTAGTTAAGTCAGTTACCTAAGTCAGGGATCTAAAAAAATAGCTCGCTAAGTCAACTAGCTAAGTCAGCTAGCTCACTAGTTAGCTAAGTTTTTAAGTAAGCTACTTAAGTCTACTACATAACTAGATAGCTAATTATTAAATTAGCTGGATATTCAGCTAGTTAAATAGTTAACTACATATTGAATTCAGGTAGTTAAGTCAGCTAACTAAAGAGTTAAGTCTGCCAGTTAAGTCAGCTAGCTAAGTAGTTAAGTCACCTAGCTGAGTCAGCTAGTTAAGTCAGCTTTCTAATTTAGTCAGCTGGTTAAGACAGCTAGCTAGGTAAAGGGTTAAGTCAGCAAGTTGAATCAGGTAGTTAGCTAGTAAACTAATGAGTTAAGTCAGCTGATTGAGTCAGCTAGCTAGCTAGTTAGAAATGGGTTGAGACAGCTGCTTGAGTAGGCTAGCTAAAACGTTAGCTAACGAGTTAAGTCTGCAGGATGAGTCAACTAGCTAGCTAGTTAGCTAAAGAGTTAAATCAGCTGGTTAAGTCAACTAGCTAGCTCGTTAGCTAATGAGTTAAGTCAGATGAATAAATCAGCTACCTAGCATTTTAGATAACAAGTAAGCTACATAGTAAGGTAGCTGGTTAAATCAGATAGCTAACTAGGTAACTAACTAGCTTGTTAGATAGGTAGTTAGCTGGTTAGCCTACTATTTATATCAGCCAGCTAGCTACGTAGCTAGTTAGTTAGTTAACTATTAAATCAGCTGGCTAACTAGATAGCTAGCTTAAGTCAGCTAGTGAAGTCAGCTGGCGAGCCAGCTGGCTAGGTAGGTAGTGAGCTATTTAAATCAGTTGGCTAGGCAGCTGGCTAGCTGGTTAATTCATCTAGTTAAGAGAGCTGGGTAGCCAACTGGCAAGGTAGATAGCTACCTTCCTAACTAGTGATGTCAGTGAGTTAAGTCAGCTGGATCGCCAACTGGCTAGCTGGTTAAATCATCTAGTTTAGTCATCTGTCTAGCCAGCTGGGTAGGTAGGTAGCTAGCTAGTTAAATCAGCTTACTAGCCAGCAGGCTAGCTGTTCAATTCACCTAGGTAAGTCAACTGGCTAGCCTGCTGGCTAGGTAGATAGCTAGCTAGATTAGTTAGCTGGCTAGCCGGCTTGCTAGCTTAAGTCAGCAAGGTAAGTCAACTGGCTAGCCAGCTGGCTACACAGGCAGCCAGCTAGTTAAGTCAGCTGGGTAGCCAGCTGAGTAGCTGGTTAAGTCAGTTAATTAAGTCAGCTGACAATCAACAATCTAGGTAGTTAAGTCAACACAGTACGTCAGTTGTCTATCCAATTGGTTAGTTAGTTAAAAAGCTTGTTAAGTTAGATGGCTAGCCATCTGGCCAGCTAGTTATTTCAGCTAGTTAAGTCAGCTGGCTGACTAGGAAACTAACTATATAAGTCAGTTAGCTATGTCAGCTGTGCAGCTAGTTAAGTCAGCTAGTTATGACAGCTGGCTAGCTAGATAGCTAGGTAGGTAGCCAGATGGTTGAGACAGCTAGTTAACCCAGCTGAATAACCAGGTAACTAGCTGGTTAAGTAAGCTAGTTAAGTCAGCTTACTATCCAGTTAAGACAGTGATTTAAGTCAGCTGGCTAGCCAGTTGCCTATCTGGGAAGCTAGCTAGTTAAGTCATCTGACTACCTAATTAGCTAGCTAGTTAAGTAACCTTGATAAGGCAGCTCACTAGCCAGCTGGTTAGCTAAGTAGCTAGGTAGTTAAGTCAGCTGGCAGGCCAATATGCTGCATAGGTAGGTAGCTATTTAAGATAGCTGGCTATTGAACTGGCTAGTTAGGTATCTAGGTAGTTAGGTCAGCATGCTATCCAGCTGGCTACCTATTTAAGTCACCTAGTTAAGTCAGCTGCCTAGACACCTCCCTAGCTAGGTCGTTAGATAGTTAAGTCAGATGTCTAGCCCACTGACTAGATAGTTGTGTCACCTAGTTAAGACATCTGCCTAGCCAGCTGGCTAACAAAGTAGCTTGCTACTTAAATCAACTGGTTAGAGAGTTGGCTAGTGAATTTAGTCACCTAGTTAAGATAGCTGGCTAGCCAGCTGGCTAGCGATATAGCAAGCCAGTTAATTCAGCTGACTAGCAAGCAGGCAAGCTATTTAAGACAGCTAGTTTAGTCAGCTGGCTAGCCAGTTGGCTAGCTAGGTAGCGAGCTAGTTAAGTCTTTGGACAGTCAGCTGATTGGCTAATTAAGTCAGCTCATTAAGTCAGCTGGGTAGGCAGCTATCTAGCCAGGTAGAGAGCTAGTTAAGTCAGATGGCTAGCCAGCTGGCTAACTAGTTAAGTCAGCTAGTTGAGTCAGCTGGCTAGCCATGTGGCTAGCCAGTTAAGGCAACTAATTAATTCAGGTGGCTATCCAGCTGTGTAGCTAGGTAGTAAGCTAGTAAAGTCAGCTGCCTATCCAGCTGGCTAGCTAGTTATGACAGCTGCTTAATTCAGCTTGCTTCCCATCTGGCTAGCTAGATTGCTAGCTAGTTAAGTCAGCTGGGTACACTGCTGGCTAGCTGGTTAAGTCAGCTAAATTATTCAGCTGGCCAGCCAGCTGGCATTCTAGTTGAGACAGCTGGTTAAGTCAGCTGGCTAGCCATCTGGCTAGCTGATTAAGTCAGCTAGTTAAGTCAGCTCGGCAGTCAGCCAGCTAGCTAGTAGTTAGCTAATTACGTCAGGTAGTTAAGTCAGCTGGCTAGCTAGGTAGCTAGCTAGTTAAGTCAGCTGGTTAAGAC
>NW_007255117.1:1956-6193 GCF_000164805.1 Carlito syrichta | reverse complement strand
GCAGAAGCCGTTTATTGGGACCAGCCGTGAGTCTTTTATCCCAAAAATTAACATATTAAATCACAAGACTTTCACGTTGGCACAAAGCCAGGTAGGTGAGGGGTGTCCCCACTCAACAGGCGTTTCCTTAGGAATGAGGAAGGAAGACCCCAATCAAATCACAAGAGTTTTACATGAACACAAAGCCAGGAGGATGGAGGGCCTCCTCACCCACCAGGTGTTTTCCTTAGCATGAGAAAGGACAATCTTAATCAAACCACAAGAGTTTTACTTGAACACAAATCCAGGTGGGTCGGGGACATCTCCGCCCACCAGGCGTTTTCCCCAGCATGAAGAAGGACAATCCCAAAATTATCTCACTGTTCCTTGTGCTTGGTTTACATTCCTCAAAATCAATACAACAGTTTTAATATCATAAAATTCTAATAATCAATAACTTCTAAAACTTATGCATTCCCAACACCTAATGACTGACAAATTCTAATACCTTTCTATTCTGTGCTAACTTTACCTGTACTATAAAAATCTCTTAATTATAGGTCAGACCAGTTCCTAAAGAATGTGGCCCAGTCCAAAATGGACACTGGGCCCTTAGGAATGTGGCCCAGCCCAAAGTTCATGCTGGGCCATTTCTGGTAATCCTAGATAACCATCTAAAGCTGGAAACAGCTCTCTAAATGTATACACTAATTCTACAAATATATTTTTAAATCTTATAAATAAGCTTGTATCATGTATAAGGTTCCCAAATGTGATCTGAGTTTGAACTGTGTTAAGTTCAAAGCCGAAACCGCAGTCTGTGAGAAACAGGAACATTGGATCCCTAGAGTCAGCCATGCCTGTCATATTCTCAAAACTTCATGCTTAGATCGTCAAAATCCCTACCAGTGGGTAATGCTAAACAACAAGGAAAGGAGGAGGGAATGGGCCTTCAGCCCCTGAACCAGCCTGGTGGTCTCAGGGTCCGCAGCCTGCCTGGATCCCTAACGCTCAGGCAGGCCTCCACAGCTGGCTCCCAACATCTCCCCCTTTTCTATTTTTTAGCATGAACCCATGGAACTCGGTGTTAAGCTGAGAAATTCTTTTCTTCAGCACCTTGAAAATAATTGGAATTAGACATAGCAACACAAGAATCACTGCTCCACAAATTCCCACATTAATGAGTATAGACATCAATGACTTTTGGTTGATAAATGATGAGAAATTATTAGATATAGGAGTGGCCAATTCTGAGGACTGGAACTGTCTCTCAGCGATATTAATATCCTGTATTTCTTGGTGTAATTTATTAAGGTTTATACTCAAGTCCGAATGATTCCAAATTCCAAGGATATGATTTTTTATTTTGTCCCATGTGTGGAAAGATTTATTTACCTCCAAAGGAGTGAGGCAAATCCATTTAAACTCAGAGTGACACCAGAGAGCCAATTTTATCGTTAAAGTCACAAGCTTTTGTTCTACTGCTAAAACTGCCTCCTTCAAAGCACTAACTTTACTTTCTAACTTTCACTCTATAATCTCCTGAGTAGCTAATGCAATAAAAACATTCCTAGATAACTGATCAGCAAGGGTTGCTGTGTGGATTTCCTTAGGTAGAGTTGCAGCTGAACTCTTACTGAAGTAGCAATAGCTATCAAAGCTGTAATTCCTAAAATTAAGGTGGCTAAAAACCGTTTCTGTCTGGCTAATAAAGCATTAACCTCATACAATGTTTGCAAACCATATTCATCATACCAACAAGATGACAAATCCCTCATAAAAAGACATTAGTTAAACAATTAGTTAAAATGCATTCAGTACAAGATATCTTATAAACATTGTCACAGTAAATAATTTTAACAGTTTGATATTCATTCCAAACTAAAAACACATAAGAGGACTGTAAGTATACCCTAATGTGATACTGCTGAGTTTGTCCAACAGGCCTAGACAGGCTGACTGGTTGAAGGGCTGTGAGGGCTCTCCATAAATGAGGCTGAATGGTTTGTCTGATTCCAATTCTAAATGAAAATATTGGGGGTACCCATCCATTGGACTGCCTTCTAGCTGCAGCAAGCATAGAGCCATTAAAATCCCAGTCACTAATATATAGTCTTTCACCGGGTACAGGATAGTCCACCTTACAGTTATAAGCACAGTCTCTCCATTTCGGAAAGCCAGCATCTCGCCAGATGAGTGACCAGTTCTTTTCCGTATTATTGAAGGGGCAAGCAGATACACTGAGAGGCAGTGAAGCTCTAGTCACACGGCTAGGGGTGGTTCCTCCAGGCATTAACATCTCCAGTCACCAACCTCCTTGATATTGTCCTGATAAGGGCTTTCTATACTCAGAGACTTAAAGGTAGACATTAAGCAAGAAGCCTGGTACCTGAGCACTAAATAAAGCAGGCCCTCCCATTTTTCTGTAAGGAGATCCTTCCATATTACCATAGGTTTAAATCTTTCATCCAGGTTCCAATGTCTAGCAATAGCTGAATTGCCTGATGAATTCAAATTTAAATGGTTTACAACAAACAAGGATTTAAAATATGGTGGGGAGAACTATATTTTTTAAAGTTTGGTGAGTTCTTTCAACTATGGCTTGACCTTGTGGATTGTAGGGAATTTCTGTGAAATGAGAAATATTAAATTGGGAGCAAAATTGCTGGAAAGATTTAGATGTATATGCCGGACTATTGTCAGGGAGGCCGGACATGCCTACAGTCAGAAACCCGAATAGGTGAAGTAAACTTTGGGCATAAGGGCATGGGAAGCAGTGGCTGTTAGTAAGGGGAATGGACCAAGGAAGGGAAGAATGCTCCATGCTAGCACAGATATGCAACTGAATGGTCTGTAAAAGAGTGGGGCAGGAGGGAGAGACAGTATGAAGACTAGCAGTTTCCAAAAGACGCAGTATATCTGCAATGTAATGTCAGTGATGAGATATAAACTTGAAAGAAATTTATCATAGAACAACAAGGAATTTTTTAACATTCTTTTGTCCCAGCCACCCCCTAGAGAAGAGACCTATTAAGCCATGTGGAAACTTGAAATGGTTTTTCAAGTACATATGGGGGTGGGGGGTGAGGGAGGATAAAGGAGGTGAAAACCTTTCTTATTTTGTTTACCCAGAATTTGCCTTGAACGCTTACAATTTATTGTTTATTATTATTATTATTATTATTATTATTATTTAAGGAGAATATTAAAACAGACAAGTAACTAATAAAGCTAACTCTTGGGTTAAATGCAAAAAAAAATTGTGCCGTGGGATGCAGTTTTGAAGGCACTGCTATCATTGGAAAACATGATCCTCCTGAATTAAGAGTTTCAAATGTTGACAATCACCCTGGAGGATCTCATTGAAATGCAGATTTAGATTTAGTGGGTCTGATTCAGTGGACCCAGGCCATGTACAAAGGATCAGAAAGGAGACTATTTCTGACTTTTTAATATCTCTAACAATTTCCCAGGTGGTGTCCAAATATGTGGTTGCTAATCTGCAAACCTGCCTAGAAGTGACTCTGGATTTGACTCTAGTGATGTTGCTTTTTGGGTTCAGGAGGTTACTAATTCTAGACCTCTAAAAGATTTATTTGTACAAGGAGTTAAAATTGCAGGTTTGTTAGACCCAGGAGCTGATATTTCTTGTATTACCGGAAAGGAGCTGATATTTCTTGTATTACTGGATTTCTCCTGTGTAATCTGAATCCACCACTCCAGAAATAATGGAAATTCCTTGTAAAGACAAGGAACTTCTGCCTAATATTATACCAACTATTCCTTCTGGGAGAGGTCCCTTTACTCCCATAGGAATTGGGGTCACTGGAATGTCCGGAGTTTATATTGTAGTGGTGGAGGAACACAAGTTCAGTCCTGTACTACCTGGGGTGGTTTGGATGAGTTCTGCGATGGAGCATAAGGAACGAATGGGTTCATGGTGGAAGCTGTGCCCCTATTGTCATGTGGGGCCAGGGCTGGCCCCTCTGGAAGTTTTTCTGAGCCGGGGTGGCTTGTTGTGGAATTAAAGGAGTGCCGTTTTTGTAAAATTTAGATTGGCATTCTCTTGCCCAACGAAAGCCTTTTTGGCATTTGGGACACAAGGTTTTTGGTCGAGTAGCCCCAGTAAGTGGTGACGGTATGCCGTGAAGCCGGCCATACCTTGCTTTGCCAGACAATCTCTGTTAATGTGTCTGACTTGACCACAGTTAAAGCAAGACTGTAATGAGATATTCTTTTGCTTATTACTTATATACTT
>NW_007255117.1:0-1149 GCF_000164805.1 Carlito syrichta | reverse complement strand
ACTCCCTTTTCCCACCAGGCAGTTACAGACCTCCTTCCCTCTCCCTGTAGCCGCTGCTCTAATAAATCTTTTGGCCTCAAAGGGTACCGAGTCTCACTGATTCCATCATCTTTCATTGGTGCCGTACTCGGTCGGGAGCCCTCTCGTCTAAGGCGAGGCCCCATCCCGTTGCCGGTGGCACTCGTCACTTGAGGCCTTCACCCACTTTCTTGAATGCCAGTGCCGCATCCATCACCACCTCGGATTGGTAAGTACCCCTTCCTGAAAAACCTAACAACCTCCCTGGGATATCCGAAAGGGACTGACCATTGATCGTCTGGTGGCTCTTTCGGCCCCTGAGTGAGAGGGGGACCACACCCCACCTAGGCTTTCAAAGCCACAGCGGACCCCCTACTGGTTTTTCATTCTCCCACCTAAGACTCTAAAACCACCTCTTTAACTCCTATTAGCATTCAAAAAGTGGGCAGAGATTTCCCTCCCTCCCTTCCTGCTTTGAATCATTGAACTCTTGGCCTTAACAGGTGTTAGGTCCCAGCGTGAATCGGGCCTTCCTCAACCTTGTGCAGGTCTCTCTCCCCCTGGGTGGGATCCTGATTAGGCGCCCACTCTCTCACACTCCCCCCACCCTTCTGAATGCTCCAGCCACATTCACACTAGCACTCGTTTAATAGGCAAGTCCTGCTCCCCAAACAAGACAGTAAAAACTTTCCGGGGAACTCCGGAGGTAATGGACTTTAAACCCCTCCACCCCCGGCCCCCAGGCGAGGGAAAACACACCCGCCTTGGCTCTCAAGACCACCACAGACCCTAAGGGCTTCTTCTTCTCCTTTATCTCTCTCAAACTTAAAAAAAAAAACTCCCACGACTGCGGTTACATCGGACCCCATGGGCCCCACGGCTGTTAACCCACGGTAGTCTTAATAAAATTCTCTCTATCTCTTTCTCCCCCTCACTAAGGAATCCCACAGCTGTCAGGCCAGTCTGTTGGCCCACAGTGGATTCTAAAGGGGGGTCTCACGTCAAAACTCTGTTCGGCTGGGAGTAAAGACACTCCCTACCCGCCACCTCGGTCAGGTGCTCTCTGTCTGTTTCCGAAAACCCCAGCGCTGGGTGCCTTGACCCCCTCGGTTCTCCAGGAGAACCCAGGCT
>NW_007255116.1:1878-3822 GCF_000164805.1 Carlito syrichta | reverse complement strand
TCCCATACTCAAATGGATGTTGTTCTTTTTCCCTTGTATCCTTTTTTTCTTTGAGTCAGAGTCTTACTCTGTAGCCCAGGTTGGAGAGTGGAGGCACACTCTTGGCCATCGCAGCCTCATCCCGCTGGGCTCTGGAGTGTCTTTACCCGGCCTTCCCAGAAACTGGAATGACAAGCATGTGCCACCACGCCCAGTTCATTTGGGATGGAGGGTAGAGATGGGGTCTCGCTGATGTGCCGAGGTGGGTCTCTGCCTGCCAGCTTGGGCCGGTCTCTAGCCTTGGTCCCAAAGTGCTGGGATGATGAGTCTGAGTTCCCAAGCCCGGACTCGGTCCTTCAACAAAAATGAACCAGAAAGCCTTGCCCGATGACCAATGCTTTGAATCCCAGCACTCTGAGAGGTCAAGGTAGGAGGATGGCTTGAGCCCATGAGCCCAAGGCCAGCCTGGACCAGGCAGATCGTGTCTCTGAAAACATCAGAAATATACACAGATTCTCATCTGGGCATGTTGTGTTCACAGGGCAACTGACTTTCTTGGTGGAAGGTCCTTGGTGCCAAGTCAGAGGATTGAGTTGCCTGGGGAACATTTCTCACCTCGAAGAGGAGAGCCGGCAGGAACCTGACCAGGGAACCTCATAAACACCTGCACCAAAGTGTGGGCAGCCATTGGGGGAGGTTGGGACTGGAAGGTTCCAAGCTTGGGGGACCCTCATTTGTGGGCAGGACGGGGGGAGGACTGAGAGCAGAAAGTTTGCAGGATAATGGATTTCTTTCTTTCTTTCTTTTTCTTTCTTTCTTTCTTTCTTTCTTTCTTTCTTTCTTTCTTTCTTTCTTCCTTCCTTCCTTCCTTCCTTCCTTCCTTCCTTCCTTCCTTTCTTTCTTTCTTTCTTTCTTTCTTTCTTTCTTTCTTTCTTTCTTTCTTTTCTTTCCTCACTAAGTTAAGCAGAATGCTCTCAAACCTCCCGAATCTGGCCATCCTCTTGGATTGAGGCTCCCAAACTGCTGCAATCACATGCATTCAATGTGGTCGACATCCTGGTCTTACTGCCTGGTCTTTAACTCTGGGCCAGAGGTGATTCTCCCACCGAGACCTGTCCTCACCCATGGTTTTCTGGCGTTGCTTGAGGTCAAGGTGGGGAATTGCTATGGTGTCCAGACTAGTCTTGAGTTCCCAGGCTCCAGCCATCTTTCTGTCTCGGCCTACCTGAGTGCAGAGGAGATAGGCCTGAGTTGCGCAGACGCCATGCCTCCTCCTAAAGTTTGAGAGTCATGCATTCCCTTTCCCTGAGGTGGCTTCTGGGAGGAGTGAATGGGTCCACCCTGGGGAATAGGCGGGTGGAAGTGTGGGCATCCCAGTGGAGAAACCCCCTGAGGCAGGGGCTCCACATGGGTAGGGCACAGCAGGCAAATCTGCCCCTTCCATGATCCTGGGTCATCAGAAGGGAGTGGGCCACATCCTCAGACCCTGAGTAGGGTGTGGATGCTGGGCATGGGGGCTCACACCAGTCATTCCAGTGAACTGGAAGACAGTGATGAGAGGATGGCCTGAACCCCAAGTTCGAGACCAGCCTGAGCACCTTGGCGAGAACTCATTTCTACAAGAAGTCCAAAAAATTAGTTGAACGTGGTGGTGCAAGCCTGGCATTCCAGACACTCGGTAGGCTGTGGCAGGAGGTATGTCGGAGCCAAGCCAATGATGCCACAGTGGCTAAGAGCAGGTCCCTGTACTCCAGCCTGGGTGAAAGATCAGTACTCATACTCAGAATAATAATACCACTCACCACCACCACCACAAACACAGGCCAAGCTAAGGGGCTCAGCCTGGCATCCCAGCCCTTCAGAGTCCCAGGTGAGTGAATGATCTGGGATTGCAGCTTTCAACACCAGCCTGGGGTCATGGGGTGAGACCTTGTCTTGATCATGAAAAATAAATACAAACATTAG
>NW_007255116.1:0-779 GCF_000164805.1 Carlito syrichta | reverse complement strand
CATGGCCAGACTCCCACAGAGGGAGTTCCTGTCTCTGCACTCACCTAAAAAGGGGGTCTGGGGTGGAGATGCCCATCATCCTGGCCACTCTGGATTCTGAGGAGGGAGGATCACCCATTATTTCAAGGCTGGCGGTGAACAGTTGTGTCCCTGGGCCCCAGGCTGAGCCACAGTGCCAGACCCTGTCTCCAAAAACATTCTCAACTGCACGTTGTGTGTTCACAGAACAACTGTCTTTATAGTCAGGAAAAATTGGATTGGGGATGAAGAAATGTCCCCGGGTGAGGGGTGTGTCCCTGGCCTTTCTTGGTGGAGATCCTTGTTGCCAAGTCAGAGGGTCAGCCTGCCTGGGACACATTTCTCACCTCAGAGACGAGAGCCAGCAGGAACCCGGCCAGGGAGCTTTGGGAACTCCCACCCAAATAGAGGGCAGCCATTGGGGGGTGGGTTGGAGTTGGTAGGTGACGAGCTTGGCAGACACTCACATGTTGGGGGGGCTGTGGTGGAAGGACTGAGAGAAGACATTTTGCAGGAGAATGGATTTCTTTCTTTCTTTCGTTCTTTCCTTCTTTTCTTTACTCACTAGGTTGCCCACGTTGCTCTCAAACATCCCAACTCAGGCCATCTTCTCGGCCTGGGCTTCCAAAACTGCTGCAATCACAGGCTTTTCATTTGGGCAACATGTGGGTCTTCCTGCTTGATCTTGAGCTCTGGGCGGAAGGCAATTCTCCCATTGAGGTCTGCCCTCACCCAAGGTTTTCTGGGTTTTGCTTGGGATC
>NW_007255115.1:3233-3867 GCF_000164805.1 Carlito syrichta | reverse complement strand
GAATAGATTGGAATGTAATGGAATGCAATGGAATGGAATGGTTTTGAATTGAATAGAGACTAATGGAATCGAAAGGCATCTAGAAGAATGGAATGGAATGGAGAGGAAAGGAATGGAGAAGAATGGATGTTAGAGAAGGCATGGAAAGGAATGAAAGGGAATGGAGAGGAATGGAATGCAATGGAATAGAATGGAATGGAGTGGATTGGAGTGGAGATGAATGGAATTTAGGGGAATGGAATTGATTGGAGAGGTATGTAATGGAGTGGATAGGAGAGGCATTGTGTGGATTTGAATGTAATTGAATGGAATAGATTGGAATGTAATGGAATGCAATGGAATGGAATGGTTTTGAATTGAATAGAGACGAATGGAATGGAAAGGCATCTAGAGGAATGGAATGGAATGGAGAGGAAAGAAATGGAGAAGAATGGATGGAAGAGAAGGGAATGAATGGAATAGAATGGAATGGAATCGAAAGGAATGAAATGGAGTTGAATGGAGTGGACTAGAGAGGAATGGAATGGAGAGTAAAGGATGGTTTGGAATGCAATGGAGAGGAATTGAATGGAAAGGATTGGAATGGAGAGGAATTGTATAGATTTGAATGGAAGGGAATGGAATGGATAAATGG
>NW_007255115.1:2876-3213 GCF_000164805.1 Carlito syrichta | reverse complement strand
AGAGGAATGGAATGGAGTGGAATGGATTGGAATGGAATGGAATGGAATGGAATGGAATGGAGAGGAATGGAATGGAGAGGTATGGAACGGAATGAATTGGAATGGAAAGGAATGGAATGGAGAGGAATGGAGAGGAAAGGAATGGGGAAGAATGGATGGAAGATAAGGAATGTAAAGGAATGAATGGAAATGGAGAGGAATGGAATGCAATGGAATAACATGGAATGGAGTGGAGTGGAGTGGAGATGAATGGAATTTAGGGGAATGTAATTGAATTGAGAGGTATGGAATGGTGTGGATAGGAGAGGCATTGTGTGGATTTGAATGTAATTGAATG
>NW_007255115.1:1244-1958 GCF_000164805.1 Carlito syrichta | reverse complement strand
GGAATGGAAAGGAGAGGAATGGAATGGAATGGAGAGGAATGGAATGAAAAGGTATGGAATGGAAAGGAATGGGTTGGAATAGAGAGGAATGGAATGGAAAGGTATGGAATGGAATGGAATGAAAAGGAATGGGTTGGAATGGACAGGAATGGTGTAGAATGGAATTGAGTGGAATGGAATGGAGGGGAATGGAATGGAGAGGATTGGAAAGGAGAGGAATGGAGTGGAATGCAATGGAATTGAGAGGAATAGAATTGAATGAAAAGAATGGAATGGAATGGAGAAAAATGGAATGGAATGGAGACGAATTGAATGGAATGAAATGGAAAGAGATTGAATGGAATGGCTTTGTGACAATGGAATGGAGAGTAATGGAATTGAGTGGAATAGAAAGGGATGGAATGGAGAGGAATGAAATGGTACTGAATGAAGATTCATAGAATGGAATGGAATAGAATGGAATGGAAAGAAGAGGAATGGAAAAGAATTGATTAGAAGGAATAGAATGGAGAGGAATTGAATAGAATCAAACAGAGTGAAATGCAAACGAATGGACAGGAATAAGTGGAATGGAATGGATGAAATGGAATGGAATGGAATGGAATGGTGAGGCATGGAAAAGAATGGAATGGAATTGAATGGAATGGAATGGAGAGAAATGGAATGAAATCGTGAGTAATGTAAAGGAATGGAAAGAAATGGAAGGGAATTGAA
>NW_007255115.1:0-1224 GCF_000164805.1 Carlito syrichta | reverse complement strand
GAATGGAATGGAACGGAGAGGAATGGAATGGAGTGGAATGGAATGGATTGGAGGACAATGAAATGGAGAGGAATGAAATGGAATTGAGAGGAATGGAATGGATTGAATTAGAATGGAATGAAGAGAAATGGAATGGAAAGAAGAAGAATGGAATTGAATGGAATGGAAAGGAATGTAATGAGAGGATTGGAATGGAACTGAAATTAGAGGAATGGAGTGGAATGGAATGGAATGAAATCGAAAGGAGAGGAGTGGAAAGGAATAGAGGAGAACGGAAGGGAATGGAATGGAGAGGAATGGAATGGAATGGAGAGAAATAAAATGGAGAGGAATGGAATGAACTGCAATGGAGAGGATAGGAATGGAGAAAAACGGAAGGGAGAGGAATGGAATGGAATCAAGAAGAATGGAACGGAAAGGAATGGAATGGAGAGGAATGGATGGATAGAAATGCAATGGAGAGATATGGAGTGAAATCGAATGGAATGGAATGGAATGGAGGGGAATAGTATGGATTGGAATGCAGTGGAATGGAACGTTGAGGAATGGAATGGAATGGAATGAATGGAAGGAAAATGGAATGGAACAGAGAGGAATGCAATGAAATGGAGGTAATTTGAACGGCCTGGAGAGGAATACAATTGAATGGAATGGAGAGGAATGGAATGTAGACGATTGGAATGCAATGGAATAGAGAGGAATGGATAATACTTGAATGTAATTGAAAGGAAAGGAATAGAATGCAGAGGAATGGAATGGAGAGGAATTGACAGGAATGGATTGGAGTGGAAAGGAATGGTATGGAAGGGAGATGAATAGAATGAAATGGAGAGGATTGGAATATAATGGAGTGGAATGAAATGGAAAAGCGTGGAATGCAATAGAATGGAGAGGAATGTAGTGAATTGGCGAGGAATGGAATGGGGAGGAAAGGAATGGAATGAAATGGAATAGAGACAAAAGTAATGTAATGGAGAGGAATTAAATCAAATGGAATGGAATGGAATGGAATGGAATGGAATTTAATCGAAGCAAATCGAAAGGAATGGAGAGTAATGGAATGGAGAGGAATGGAGTGGAATGGAATGGATTGGAATGCAGAGGATTGGAATGGAGAGGAACGGAATAGAGCTCAATGGAAAGGAATGGAGAGAAATGCAATGTAGAAGAATGGACTGGAATGGAATGGAGAGGAATAGAATGGAGAGGAATGCAATGAATGGA
>NW_007255114.1:0-9097 GCF_000164805.1 Carlito syrichta | reverse complement strand
TCTTTCTTAGCAGAAGGTCCCCAAGCTGAGTCTGAGGGTCAGCCTGCCTGGGGTACATTTTTCGCCTCGGAGCGGACAGCCGGCAGGAACCCGGTCCAGGGAGACCCAGGAACTCCCACACCAAAGCCGGGACAGCCATTGGGGGTGTTGAGGCTGGAAGGTGCCAAGCTTGGGGGACCCTCACATGTGTGGGTGCAGGGGGGAAGTACTGAGGGCAGAAGGTTTGCACTAGAATGAATTACTTTCTTTCTATCTTTCTCTTTCTTTCTTTCTTTCTTTCTTTCTTTCTTTCTTTCTTTCTTTCTTTCTTTCTTTCTTTCTTTCTCTCTTTCTATTTTTCTTTCCTCACTAGGTTGCCCAGAATGCTCCCAAATTGCCCAACTCGGGCCATCCTCTCGGCTGGGGCCTCCCAAACTACTGCAACCACACTCTTTCCATTTGGACAACATCTTGGTCTTCCTGCCTGGTCTAGAACTTTGGACCAGATGAGAGCCTCCTGCCCAGGCCTACCCTCACCCACGGTTTTCTGGGTTTTGCTTGGGCTCGTAGTAGGGGCTTGCTATGGTGTCCACCCTGGTCTTGAGCTCCTGAGCTCTGTCCATGTTCCATCTCAACCAGCGCGAGTACTAAAGGTTTGAGAGTAATGCCCTCCCTTTCACCGAGGCTGCCCCTGAGAGGAGCAAGCGTGTGCACCCTGGGGAAAAAGGCAGGCGGAGGGGTAGGCAGACTGGCTGAGACACACTCTTGCACCTGGTGCTCCCCTGGGGATGGCTCGCTGTCAACTCTGGCCAAATTCTCCATGATCCCAGGTCATTGGAAGGGAGCAGGTCTCTCGGTGGGGCCCTGAGAGGGGTGTGGAGGCCTGTGCTGGGGCTCACACTTGTCATCCCAGCTCTCTGGGAGGACAAGGTGAGAGGATGGCATGAGTCCCTGTGTTTGACACAAGCCTGGGCAACCTGGTGAGACCTTGCCACTATAAGAAGCCAAAAAAATCAACTGAGCATGGTGGCACATGTCTGTCATTCTGTCCACTCAGGAGTCCATGGCTGGAGTATTGCCAGAGCCTGGGTGTCCGAGTGGGACTCAGATTCAGAATAATATTACCAACCACCAGCACCACCACAACCACAGGCCAGGCTCAGGGGCTCAGCCTGGCATCCTGGCACTTTGGAGGCACAGAAGAGTGGAGGACTTGAGTCTGCGGGTTCAACACCATCCCAGGACACGGGGCAAGGCTTCATCTCAGTCATCAAAAATAAATAAAAAGATTACCCGGGCATGGTGGCGCAGTCCTGTGTTTCCAGCCACTCGGAGAGCCGAGTCAGGAGGATCACCTTAGCCAGGGAGGTGGAGTCCATGGTGGCTGTGAGTGTGCCCCTGTGCTCCAGCCTGGGTGACAGTCAGAATTCCGACTCCAAATAATAATGATCACCAGCACCACCATCACCACCAACCCTGCCACTCAGCATGAGGAGTCACCCTCAGGACTGGGAGAGGAAAAGGCACTTTCTGGCCTTTCATTCATGGGAGTTTCCAAAGGTGGCCACTGGGAACGTCTGTCTCACACCATGGCCGCTGCCCAGGAGGCCTGCCTTTACACTCCACACTCCTGCCCCGCAACCAAGATGTGTGTGAGCTCACGGAACAGATGACCATGGGCTAGGGCAGCCATCGGGCACAGAGTGGTCAAGGAAATCCAGCAGCACAGTGGCCAGCCCTTGTTCTGGTGCCCTGTTTGCCACCTTTGGGTGGGGAAGGGCTCCTTCCTCTCCCGATCACTCCATCATCACCTGCTCTAGGGGACCTACCCTGGGAAGCCATGGATGCCCAATATGATGCATATGGGAGGTGTCTTTTTTGTTGTCAGAGTCTTCATCTGCCAGGTTCAGGCATGGCAGCTCAGTCTTGGCTCCAGGGGACTCAACCTATGGGTCTCAGGCTGTCCTCCCACCTCTGCCCCTGAGCAGCTCCATATAGGGGGGCCAAAATGCCTGACTCCATTTTGGGGACTACTTGCTGAGACGAGATCTGACCAAGTCACACGGGCTGGTATCCAACCCCTGGGCTCAGGCAGCCTACCACCTCCACTTCCCAGGACACAGGGCTGATGGCCATGAACCATGGTGCCTGGCCTGGACTCACACATTCTGTCATCAGGGGTGATGCAAAGGAAAGCCCCGGGATGGAGGCCACCACATCCCAGGTAGCTGGGAGCGAGGGCACCAACACTTGTGACTCCAGTGTTTGCATTCCGGGGAGCAACGAGGTCTCGTGACGTGGCCCAGGCTGGTCTCAAAAACCCGGGCTGCAGTAGTACCTCGCCTCAATCTCTCAAAGTAAAGCCTGATTGTCTACTGATCCACTGTCTTTCAGGAACTCTATGGCAAAGGCTGGGACCTCCTTCCTCAATGGTTTCTCTCTGTTCATGATGATCCCAACTCCATGCACAAATGAATGACCTACTTCTTTTTCCTTTTCTCCATCTTTTCTTTTAGTTGGAGTCTGACTCCATCATCCAGACTGGAGGGCGGTGGCTGGCTCTGGCCACTGCAACCTCGGCCTGCTGGGCTACAAGCCTTTTCCCAGCCTTCTGATGAGTCAGAATGACAGGTGCGTGGCTCCACAACAGGCTCATTTGGGATGAAGGGTAGAGAGGAAGCCTCACCAAGGTGCCCGGGTGGGTCTCAGTCCACGACCTCTGGCCGGCTGCTGGCCTCAACCTGGAATGATGAGACTGAGCCCAGAGCCTGGCTTCGATCCTTCTTTGAAAAAGAACCAGAAGGCATGGTGCGGCAGCTCATGTCTGGAAACCTAGCACTCTGGAAGGTCAAGCTTGGAGGTTGCCTGGAGAGCAGGAGCCCAAGTCCAGCCCAGGTCACACAAGGAGACCCCCATCTCTGCACCCATCCAAACAGGGAGTCTGAGAATGAGGTGTCCATCGTCCTGGCTACTCCAGAGACTGTGGTGGGAGGATTGTAGGAACCCTCGATTTTGAAGCTCCCAGTGAATGACGGTGGGTGTCCCCCTGCCTCAGCCTGGGACAAAGAGCTAGACCCTGTCTCCAGAAACATCAGGGTCATGCACAGATTCTCAATTGTGCATGATGTGTTTACAAGGCGACTGGCTTATGAGCCAGAGAAAATGGGACTGTGGGAAGGAAATTTCCCCAGGAGAGGGATGTGTAACCGGCCTTTCTTGCCAGAAGGTCCTCATTGCCAAGAGTTTTGGCCTGCCTGGGGCGCATTTTTCACTTCAGAGAGGAGAACAAGCATAAACACGACCACGGAGCCTGGGAACTCCCACAACAAAGTAGGTTCAGCCATTGGGGGTGTATGGACTGGAAGGTGCCTAGGTTGGGGGACTTTCACATGTGAGGGGGGTGGGGGGAAGGAATGAGGGCAGAATGTTTGCAGGAGAATGAATTTCTTTCTTTCTATCTTTCCTTCCTCTCTTCCTACATTTCTTTCTTTCTTTCTTTTTCTTTCTTTCTTTTTTTATCTTTCTTTCTTTTCTTTCTTCACATGGTTGCCCAGGCTGCTCTCAAACTGTGCAACTTGGCCATCCTCTCGGCCTGGGCCTCCTAAACTGCTGCAATCACAGGTTTTCTAATTGGTCAACATCCTGGTCTTCCTTCCTGGTCATGAACTCTGGGCCAGAGGTGATCCTACCGCCGAGACCTGCTCTCACCCAAAGTTTTCTGGATTTTACTTGGGTTCGAGGTGGGGACTTGCCATGTTGTCCAGCCTGGTCTCAAGCTCCTGGCCTCTGGACTTGCCATGTTGTCCAGCCTGGTCTCAAGCTCCTGGCCTCTGGACATCTTTCCCTCTTGGCCTCCTCAAGTGCTGATGAGAGAGTCAGGAGTCACCCAGCCGTCCCCAACCCCCCAAAGGTTTAGGAGACACACCCTCCTTTTTCCCGAGGCAGCCCATGGGAGGAGCATGTGGGTCCACACTGGGGAACAAGGTGGGAGGAGGGGTGGGTGCCCTGACAGAGAGACACCCATGTGCCAGGCGGCAGCAGGTGAATCTGGATGCAGATTCAGGGATGAATCTGACTGCCCTCTCTGGGGTTCCAGGTTGTCGGAAGACAGTGGGCCTTGCGGTGTGGCCCAAGAGTGGTGTGGAGGATGGACATGGGAGCTCACTCCTGTCATACTGGAACTCTGATAGGCCAAGGCAAGAGGATGGCCTAAGCCCCTGGGTTTGAGACCAACCCGGGTACCTTTGCGTGAATTCATCTCTACATGAAACCAACAAAATGAGTCAAGCATGGTGGCACATGCCTGTCATTCTGGCCACTTGGAAGAATATGGCAGGAGGATGGCCAGAGCCCAGCTAGGGGAGGCCATGGTGTCCAAGAATGGGCCTCTGAGCTCTGGCCTGGGTGGCAGAGTGTGTCTCCGGCTTAGTATAATAATGCCAAAGACCACCACCACAACCACAGACCATGCTCAGGGGCTCAACTTGGCATCCCTGCCCTTTGGAGGTCAAGACAAGTCGATGACTTGAGCCTATGGGTTCAAGACCAGCCTGGGACACTGGGCGAGACCTTATCTCAGCCAACAAAAATAAATGCAAATATTAGCTGGGCATGGTGGTGCAGGCCTGTGGCCCCAGCCACTCATGAGACCAAGATGGGGAATCGCCAGAGCCTGGCAGGTGTATTATGTGGTGGCCGTGAGCCTGCTGCTGCACTCAGCCTGGGCAACAGAGCAGGATTCTAACTCCTAATAATCATAATCACCACCAACGCCACCACCACCACCCCTGCCACCCAGTGCAAAGAGTCAACCTCAGGTATGGGAGAGGAAAAGCACTTCCCTGACTGTCATTCATGGGAGGTTTCAAAGCTGGCTCCCTGGCACGCCCATCCCACATCTTCGGCCATGTGTCCTAGAAGGCATGCTACCACCCTCTACACACATGATCCATGGCAAAGACGCATGTGTGCTCATGAAACAGATGGCCCCTTGTTAGGGCAGCCATTGGTCACAGAGCGATCAAGGCAGTCCAGCAACACCAAGGACAGCCCAGCTTCCAGTCACCCGGTCTGCCACCTTTGGGCCAGAAGAGGCGGGAGAATTGCTGGAGCCCAGCTTCCAGTCTCCTGATGACTCCATCGCCTCCCACCCACACGGGCCTTTCCATGGGGATCCATAGACACCCGTTGTGATGCACGTGGGAGGCATCTTTTTTGTTGCTGGAATCTCTGTCAGCCAGACTGGGGCATGGAAGCACTAGTGTGGCTCCCAGAGCCTTGACCTGCAGGACTCAGGTGCTCCTCCCTCCTTGGCACTCGAGCAGCTGGGTTTCCGGGCGCCACCATACCTGTCTCAATTTTGGGACTTCTCGCTGAGATGAGGTCTGGCCACATTGCCCAGGCTGGTCTTTGATCCCTGTGCTCAGGCAGCCTCCCACCTCAGCAACCCAGGAAGTGGGACTGATGATTGTGAGCCATATTGCCCAGGCTGGACTTGCATATTCTGTTGGCTGGGGCAACACAAAAGAATGCACCAGAAGGAAAGCCACCAATCCCATTTAACTGGGACCGTGGGTGCCACCACGCACGACTCCATTTTTTGCGTTCTGGGGAGTGATGAGTTCTCGCTACATGGCCCAGGCTGGTCTCGAACTCCCGGGCTCCAGCGTTCACCCGCCTCAGCCTCCCAAACCCACAGCCCGATTGTCTGCCAATCCACCATCTCATGGGAACTGTAGGCCCAAGGCTGGGGCCTCCTTCCCAATTGATCTCTGTCTGTTCAGGATGATCCCAATGCCATACACAAATGGATGCTCTTGGTTTTTTTTCCTTTTTTCATTTTTTTCTTTTAGTCGGATTCTCACTCTGTCGCCCAGGCTGGATGGTCCTGGCCACCACAGGCTCGGCCCACTGGTCTCTAGCAAGCCTTTCCCCAGCCTTTTGAGGAGCTGGAATGCCAGGTGTGTGCCAGCATGCCCGGCCCCATTGGGATGTAGGGTAGAGACGAGGTCTTGCTGCTGTGCCCAGGCAGGTCATGGCCTGCGAACTTGGGCTGGCTGCTGGCCTTGGTCTCCCAAAGTGCTGGGATGATGAGGCTGAGCCCCTGAGCCCAGCCTCAATCCTTTGTCGAAAATGAACCAGAAGGCCTTGTGTGATGGCCTACACCTGGAATCTCAGTGCTTTAGGAGGCCGAGGCAGGAGGATGGCTAGATCCCAGGAGCCCAAGGCCAGCCTGGGCCAAGTAGGGAGAACCCGTCGTTGCACCCGTCCAAACAAGGGGTCTGGGGATGAGGTGCCCATCGTGCCAACCACTCCAGAGACTGAGGCAAGAGAATCTCCGGAGCCTGTGATTTTGAGGCTGGTGGTGAATGACGGTCATGTCCCTGGGCCTTAGCCAGGTTCACAGAACCAGACTCTGTCTCCAAAGACATCAGAATCATACACAGATTCTCAACTGTGTGTGATGTGTTTCCAGAACGACTGACTTTAGAACCAGGAAAAAAGGGAATGGAGGGGAAAAATTTTCCCCAGGTGAGAGATGTGTCCCTGGCCTTTCTTGGCAGAAGGTTCTCATTGCTGAGTCAGAGGATCGACCTGCCTGGGCTACGTTTCTCACCTCGGTGTGAGAGCTGGGAGGAACAAGGCCAGGGAGACTGGGATATCCCGCACCAAAGTTGGAGCATCTTTTAGGGGAGTTGGGGCTGGAAGTTGCTAAGCTTGGGGGACCCTAACATGTGGGGTTGGTGGTGGGGAAGGACTGAGGGCTGAAGGTTTGCAGGAGGATTAATTTCTTTCTTTCTTTTCTTTTTACTTCCTTCCTTCTTTCCTTCCTTCCTTCCTTCCTTCCTTTCTTTTCCTTCCTCACTAGATTGCCCAAGCTGCTATCAAACTTTCCAACTCAGGCCATCCTCTCTGCCTTGGCTTCCCAAAATGCTGCAATCACAGGCTTTCAAGTTGGTCGACATCCTGGTCTTCCTACCTGGTCTTGAACTCTGGACTGGAGGCCATCCTCCCTCTGAGACCTTCCCTCACCCATGGTTTTCTGAGTTTTGCTTGGGGACTAGGTGGAGGCTTGCTACAGTTTCCAGCCTGGTCTCAAGCATCTGAGCTCTAGCCATCTTCCCTTCTCAGCCTCCCTGAGTGCAGAGGAGACAGGCGAGAGTAACCCAGCCATCCCCCTCCCTGAAAGTTTGAGACTCACGCCCACCCTTTGCATGAGTTGGCCCCTGGGAGGAGTGGGCAGGTCAACCTTGGGGAACGAGGTTGGCAAAAGTCTGGGTGCCCCTAGCAGATACACATCCCTGCACCTGGCACTCCCATGGTGTTGACTTGGCAGGCGTCTCCGACTTCTCTCTCAGTGGTCCTGGGTCATCTGAAGGGAGCGGGCCTCACAGAGGGGTCCTGGGAGGGGTGTGAAGGCCATGTGTGGGGGCTTACACCTGTCACCCCGGCACTTTGAGAGGCCAAGGTAAGAGAGTGGCAAGAGCCCCTGCTTACAAAACAAGCCTGGACACCTTGGCAAGACCTCATCTCTATAAGAAACCAACAAAATGAGCGAAGCATAGTGGCGCCCACCTGTCATTCTGGCCACTTGGGTAGCCTGAGCCCAGATGGTGGAGTCCGTGGTGGCCTAGATCAGGCCTCTGCGCTCCAGCCTGGGTGACAGAGAGGGACTCCAACTCAGAATAATAATACGAGCCACAACCACCACAACCACAGGTTGGGCTCAGGGGCTTAGCCTGCCATCCCGGACCTTCGGTGGCCAAGGCAAGTGGATAGCCTGAGCCCGCGAATTCATGACCAGCTTGGGACACTGGACTAGACCTTGTCATGGAAATTAAAAATATATCCAAAGACTAGCGGGGCATGGTGGTGCTGGCCTCCTACTCCAAATAATAATAATCACCACCACTGCCACCCCCACCAACCCTGCCACCCAGTTCAGGGAGTCACCCTCAGGGATGGAAGAAGGGTTGGAGGAAAAGGCACTTTCCTGTCTTCATTCACGGGAGGTTCCAGAGGTGGACACCAGGCACGTCCGTCCTTCATCTTTGGCAATGAGTCCCAGAATACTTGCCTCCATCCTCTACACTTGTGCCCCACAGGAAAGATGTGTGTGAGCTCATGGAACAGATGGCTCTGAAGTAGCGTGGCCATAGGGCACAGAGCTATTAAGGCAGTCTGGCAATGCTGTGGCCAGCCCACATTCAGGTCGCCCTGTCTGCCACATTTGGGGGGGAGGACCCCTTCCTCTCCCGATCCCTCCATCAAACCCTGCCAATGCAGAACTTTCCCTGTAGAGTCATAGATGCCTGTCGTGACACACGTGGAAGGCATCTCCTTCGGCTGGGCTGGGGCGTGGCGGCATGATCATGTATTCTGAGGATATGATCTGCAGGCTCAGGTGGTCCTCCTGTCATGGCCCCTGAGCAGCCGGGACTCCAGGGACCACCACGCCTGACTCAATTTTGGGGACCTCACGCTGAGATGAGGTCTGGCCACCGCACCCAGGCTGGTCTGCAACCCTGGGTATCAGGGAGCCTCCTGCCTTGGCCTTCCAGGGCACAGGGCTAATGGCCATTAGCCACAGTGCCCAGTCAGGACTTGCACATACTGTCAGCAGGGGTGATGCAAAGCCCACCTCAGAACAGAGGCCACCTCATCCCCTGTAGCTGGGACCATGGGTGCCACCACACATGACTGGAGTGTTAGCAATCAGGGGAGCGATGAGGTCTCACATCATAGCCCAGCCTGGACTCGAACTCTTGGAATCCAGCAGTCCCCCGCCTTGGCCTCCCTAAGGCACAGCCAGATTGAATTCCAATCCACCCTCTTTCAGGAACTGTAGGCCCGAGGCTGAGGCCTCCTTCCAAAATGATCTCTGTCTGTTCACGATGATCCCAACTCCATACACAAATGGATGCTCTTCTTTTTTTCCTTTTTATCTTTTATTCTTTGAGCCTAGTCTCACTCTGTTGCCCAGGCTGTAGGGCAGTGTCTTGGTCCCGGCCATGGCAGCCTTGGCCCATCGGACTCTGGCTAACCTTTCCATGACCTTCAGAGGAACCAGAACAAGAGGTGGGTGCCACCAAACACAGCTCATTTGGGATGGATGGTA
>NW_007255113.1:2448-3389 GCF_000164805.1 Carlito syrichta | reverse complement strand
TTTTTGATTTTATGTAGAGATGAGGTCTCACCTGCTCAGGCAGGTCACGAACCTGCAGCCTCAGGCAGTCCACTCACCTCAGCCTCCCAAAGGCATGGGATTAGAGGCTGAGCCACCGAGCCCAGCTGACATTGGGGTTTTTTAAAGCTTCCCAATCTCATGTGCAGTTGGGGTTAAGAACTACGTATCTAGGGGCTTGGCACACTTTTCTGATCTTCAGAGACTTACATGTGATTTATGGAAAAGATGTAAACAAGTGAACTGATTGAGCAATATCAAATGATGATAAAAGTCAAAGAAGTGAAATAACATGGCAAAACTCCAATGTTAAAATGCACCCTTCTAAAATAAGTGATCTCAAAGTCAAGAAAACAGCAAATGGGAATAAATGTGGAAAATTGACTTATTCTGTCCCTCATGTTGTCCAATCAGTTCTTTATTGCTCCCATCTGTGACTTCTGGCATTTACTCTGTTACCTTCATGCAGGTGTGATGGACATGCATGTGATTTAGAAAAAATAATGCTTTGTTGCAATGGGATTCCTGAAATAATTAGTTGAGCAAACAATGACAAATGAATGGCTTAAAAGGAAAGACTGAGCCAGGATCAGTGGCTCAGGCTGTAATCCCGCACACTTGGAGGCTGAGGTGAGTGGATTGCCTGAACTCACGAGTTCAAGACCTGCCTGGGCAACTTGGTGAGACCTCATCTCTACAATAAATAAAAATACTAGCCGGGTGTAGTAGCATACACCTGTAGTTCCAGTTACTTGGAAGGCTGAAGCAGAAGGATCACCGGAGCCCAGTAGGTTGAGGCTGCAGTGGCCAGGAGCGGCCACTGCACTCCAGTCTGGGCGACAGAGTGAGACTCTAACTCAAAAAAAAAAAAAAAAGAGCTTATAAAACTCTTAGCCCACACCTTCGGGAGGCTGAGGTGAGTG
>NW_007255113.1:0-832 GCF_000164805.1 Carlito syrichta | reverse complement strand
GTGCTCTGGGCTCCAAGATGCACACAAGCTCTCTTGTGTTGAAAGCTGTAAGCTTCTCCTTCACCCCACCCAGGTGTGCGTACTAGTCAGCCTTGGGCTTCGGCTTGGTTGGGCATTTGCTATGTTTCAACTTGAAAGATTACCTGATCTCTCTGAACCTCACCCTCACCATTTATAAATGTGGATCCAATATATTCAGAATTAACTAGAGATGACTGAGAAAATAGAAGGCAGTAATGTGCAAAGGACCTTTATCTGTGGCCGTTCAAACTAGGCACACCATTATGGCCGTCAGTTCTGTTAAACACCACCCGTAATTTGGAGAATCAGCCCTGACTCACAGCTTCAGAGCAAGAGAACTCCAATGCCTATGAAAAAAGGTTATTCTTTTTTTTTCTTTCCTAAAACATTGGGTTAGTGGAAATTTTGTATATAACTACTATAATCATTGATGTGCAAGATAACTTGTTATAATAATTCCCTTAGTAATTAACTTTAGCTGACAAACTCTACCAGATGAAGCATTTAAGCAGAAAATGAACAGTAAATTGGACAAGGCCTTAAACCAGGTTAATTCTATATAAGGAGACTTTTTATAGCTATGTGATAACATAAAATCTATATAAAATATTTTATCTTCTAGTAAATATTACTATTATAATTGATTTAAAATTTTAGATATCGTTTTGAAATTTTAGTTGTATCTTATTATTAAACCACATCTATTTACAAAACATGGTAGATAAATATAGTCTTAATAAAATATTAGTCTGGGCTTGGTGGCTCAGCCTATAATCCCAGGGCTTTGGGAGGCTGAGGTGAGAGGATTGCG
>NW_007255112.1:3896-5272 GCF_000164805.1 Carlito syrichta | reverse complement strand
CCACAGGAAGTAGAATCTTTCTTCTTTTTGTTTTTCTGTAAAACATTTTCCAAGCTGGATCTTTAGAATGGGGAGGAAAGTCTGTTTCCTCAAAGATAGCAAGTATAACCTAGAAAGGAGGAATAAAGTCTAGACTTATGTCCTAATTTACATTTTTGGAAAATATTTATATGACTTGCCTTTTGGAGGATTCCCATATTCTCTATGAAACTTCCCAGTTTTCACATTTTATTCTACTTTTTTGTTTCAGCTTCAAATGGTTTGTTCTATGTGACAATAGATAGAATTAAAAATCGACAAAAATGCAAAGACTTTGTAAAGTCAGGCTCATAACACAATAAATCAGATTGGCTCTTTTTCACTTAGGAGCATCTAACTAATTTTGGATATCCCGAGGTTGACTGAGCACTTGTCATGACAATAAGGAAAGCTACCTCACTCAATATTCAATATTCAGAATCCCTTCTGTGTTTTAGTTTATTTTAGAACATAACTTCTGTGTCATTTTATGTGGATGATAATTTCAATTTCAGTTCAGTTTTCAAAGCTTTTGCTATGCCTCTGTTGTTTTTGATTATAAAATATTTTTTTGGTTAAGCAGTGAGGTACTACATTCACCCTTTTTTATTTTCTTTGATTGCTATACAGCTTATAACCTGATCCATACAAAGCTTTCTATTTATGGAGTGAATAGTTGACTGTCTTAACAGACATCAACAATCTCCAACCAGCATGTCTCTGTCCCTTTATACATAGATGAAGAGTTTCCATAATTACTACTGGGAAACGGAGTTACTGAAATCTTTCTCATGTACTAGGAAAACCATTAGAAGGGTGCGTAGTACAGAGCAAATATCTTTTTTCATCCCTATTTCCCTCGAATTATCCAAGAGTAATTAATATCACTGTTAATTTGAATCATAATTGCTGCAGGAAATTAGCAATAAAAGTCCAGCCAATAAGAGTTGCTATGCCTTTTTGGATCCTTCTTGCACATATGCCACTCGAGTCAAGGACTTGGATACTCCAAATATTCTTCATTCATTTTTTCAACTTTTAATGTACCTCATTTTAAACTCAAGTATATGAAAGTATTGAGTTTTGAAAATCTCGTTATTAAAATGCTATGTATATGAACTTAAACCTGTACCAACTGATACACTTCTTCAGGCACTGGAGATAGTTTTTGTGTGTTCTGCAAAATTATATATATCACCAAGGTTCATCGTGGATTTTGTTAAATGTACAAACAAATAAAACTTTTTACATGTTACCAATTTCATTGTTGGCATCTCCTATATTGTTCTATGTAATTACTCATAATTTACGTATCAATTTTTTTAAACTACATTTTCTTGTTTGCCTAAAAATGTGCA
>NW_007255112.1:2705-3532 GCF_000164805.1 Carlito syrichta | reverse complement strand
TTTATATCTTTACGTATACTCTGCATACTTAACTTTTTAAAGATGCTGCTGTCTTATAATTAGCAAGCAATCAATTAAAATATTAGCATTTTCTTATTCCCAAGAAACACTACTCATATTTATTGAGTGTAGTAACACTACTAGGAAGTGGACTTGAGGATACAGGATATAAGGTACACAACAATAATTCCATCATGGCATGGCCAAGGTTTTGCTTATTCTATGTAGTTTAAAAGCAGAAAGAGCCGGGCTCGGTGGCTCAGCCTGTAATCCCGCGCCTTTGGGAGGCTGAGGTGAGTGGATTGCCTGAGCCCGCGGGTTCGAGACCCGCCTGGGCAGCGAGACCTCATTTCTACAATAAATAAAAAAATTAGCTGGGCGTGGTAGCACACGCCTGTAATTCCGGCAACTTGGAAGGCTGAGGCGGAAGGATCACCAGAGCCCAGCAGGTCGAGGTTGCGGTGGCCGGGAGCGGCCACTGCACTCCAGTCTGGGCGACAGAGTGAGACTCCAACTCAAAAAAAAAAAAAAAATAAAAAAAAAAAATAAAAGCAGAAAGAAGTAATAAAGTTGTCTATTCTGAATTGATAGATGTTAGGTTGGTAGGTAGACACATAAACAATAATCTCAATGACTCTAAATATTTTAAGAGAATTATGCAGTTATTTTGAGAAGTGGGCATTTCCACCTGTAGGTAAATAAGCTTGCTATTTAGAGGCAACACTTTTTGTGTGTGATCTATAACATGTACAGTGATTCCAAAAAGGTGGAAATCATAGAACAACACATTTTTAAACCCCATTTTTAATGTTTCTAGGCATCTTGAA
>NW_007255112.1:1868-2685 GCF_000164805.1 Carlito syrichta | reverse complement strand
AGCAAGCAATCAATTAAAATATTAGCATTTTCTTATTCCCAAGAAACACTACTCATATTTATTGAGTGTAGTAACACTACTAGGAAGTGGACTTGAGGATACAGGATATAAGGCACACAACAATAATTCCATCATGGCACCGCCAAGGTTTTGCTTATTCTATGTAGTTTAAAAGCAGAAAGAAGTAATAAAGTTGTCTATTCTGAATTGATAGATGTTAGGTTGGTAGGTAGACAGATAAACAATAATCTCAATGACTCTAAATATTTTAAGAGAATTATGCAGTTATTTTGAGAAGTGGGCATTTCCACCTGTAGGTAAATAAGCTTGCTATTTAGAGGCAACACTTTTTGTGTGTGATCTGTAACATGTACAGTGATTCCAAAAAGTTGGAAATCATAGAACAACACATTTTTAAACCCCATTTTTAATGTTTCTAGGCATCTTGAACACTCTATTATTTTATTATAAGCATTACTGTTGCAAACATTTTCAACATAATGAAATAAAACTACTATGAAAAATGAGAAAAAAAAATTCCCCTTCAATGGAATAAAGAATGCAATCAAACTGAAAAAAAGTAGTATAATAAATACAATATCTAAAAGGTTTTAAAAACATTGGTAATAATGTATTATCTGACATTGGTAATAATGTATTATCTGAACTTTCATTAGATTCAAATGAGAACCTTTTAGGAATAATTAAAAAGAAGTGGTGTTTGTGGAGTTTAGAAAAAATATATTCTGAGCATTTGAAAATATATTTTGAAATGTCACAACTGTATTTTTTAAAAATAGATGTATCCTTCCTTAAT
>NW_007255112.1:0-722 GCF_000164805.1 Carlito syrichta | reverse complement strand
AAATAATACAGTCTCCATCTCACCCTCTTCCTTACCCAGAAGTTGCAGCCATTTCTTTTTTAGAGAAGAAGAGAGACTGAATACCTATTGAGGAAGAAAGAAAATGTAATTCACAGCCATGCACAGTCGCACATGTTGGGGCTGAAGGAGCGCAGATGTAAAGGCCGTAGGGCAAAAATATTGTGACTTGAACTGGCTGCTGCACTCCAATGGGGGCAACATAAGGAGACCTTGAATTTTAAAAATATTTAAATGCCATTTAAAGGCTATTTCTGACATATTAGAAGAGTCAGAAAGATTCTGCCTTCCAGTGGGTGGGATGTAGGAATGGTGAGAGGAAAATCAGAATGAGTACAAAGCTCAGGTTTGCTTTCCTCAAATTCATAATTCCAAGGTTGAGAGTGTGTGATTTAATAATCTGGAAATGTACAGAAGAAACCAGTATTTCTTTTTTTTTTTTTTGAGTTGGAGTCTCACTCTGTCGCCCAGACTGGAGTGCAGTGGCCGCTCCCGGCCACCGCAGCCTCGACCTGCTGGGCGCCGGCGATCATTCCGCCTCAGCCTTCCAAGTAGCCGGAATTACAGGCATGCGCTACCACGCCCGGCTGATTTTTTGATTTATTGTAGAGATGAGGTTTCGCTGCCCAGGCGGGTCTCGAACCCGCGGGCTCAGGCTTTCCACTCACCTCAGCCTCCCAAAGGCGCGGGATTACAGGCTAAGC
>NW_007255111.1:1658-4208 GCF_000164805.1 Carlito syrichta | reverse complement strand
CACCGCAGCCTCGACCTGCTGGGCTCCGGCGATCCTTCTGCTTCAGTCTTCCAAGTAGCCAGAATTACAGGCATGCGCTACCACGCCCAGCTGATCTTTTTTTATTTATTGTAGAGATGAGATCTCACCTGCCCAGGCGGGTCTCGAACCCGCGGGCTCAGGCAATCCACTCACCTCAGCCTCCCAAAGGCGCGGGATTACAGGCTGAGCCACCGAGCCCGGTGAAGCTGAATTTTTCTTTCCCTCTTTCTCAGGATTTGGCTAGCGTAAAGCTCTGGGACAACCCTAGACCTGTGGCCTCTTCAAACCCTGGGAACAAGCCAGAACATCTCACATGGGATTGTTAGGGCCCAGATAGGGTGAGGGTGAGTTGGATGGAGACAGAGAGGCGCAGGGAGGCACAGCACCGCCAGAGCTGGCGTGCCAGGGGTGCGGGCTGGCAACCCAGTGATCTGAGTAAATGCAAAGAATTGCAACACCCAGAGAGGTGAGAGAAGATGAGATTTAAGAAAAGTTTGCCCCCCACAGACAGGGAGCGGGCCTACACTCTAGGTGAGTGTGGCACCATTGAAGGGTGCAGGAAGTGACCAGAGGGGCGGCTCTCAGAATGGTGCCGAGCATGGTGAGGACACACCAGATAACAAAGGCCCTAGGTCCCAGCTTCTGTGTGCGCAGTTCCCCGTGCACACGAAGTTCAAACCTGCAAGCCTCCAATCCGTAGCCAGCTTTGTTATGTGTCCAATAGGACCATAACACGGCGTTGGTCCCACCCTGCTCCCATGCAGCTCCTCCAATAGGAGCATAGCACAGCCCCTTCCAGCCCCTGTCAGGCTGATAAATAGAGCCCTCTCCCCACAACTCTCTCTCGGTCTCTTTCTCTCTCTCTCTCTCTGTCGCTCTCTCCCCACCTCTCTCCCACTTCCTCTCTCTCTCTTACTCTCTCCTTCTCTCTCTCTTTTTCTTTTTTCCCGTTACAGATCCCCTCTGTAACAGCTGCTTTAATAAATCTCTTGGTCCTGGCCAGGTGTGGAGTCATTACTGGTGCCGAACTTCTTTCATTGGTGCCGTGACTCCGATCGGGTGCTTCCTCGCCTTTGTGCAGGTGTATTCCCATAGGCGGGATCCCTGACCCAGCACCAGTGGCCACTCCAGCCCTCCCAGACCTTCGCCACCGTTTTGAACCATGAACTGCATCCACCAGCAACCACTGGATAGGTGAGTTCCCCAGACACGGAAGTCTGAAACTTGCCCAGGATCCCCGGGGGGAACTGGCCGTTGATCGTCCGGCAGCCCCTCCGGCCTCAGGGCAAGGGGGAAGGTACCCTGCCTCGGCCTTCATGGCCACAGCGGACCCTAAAGGCTTCCTCTTCTCTTTCATCTCTCTGAACCCTTAAAACTCCCATGGCTACTGGGCTGCAGTGGGCCCCAGGGGTCCCACGTCTGCCAACCCACAGCAGCCTCCGTAAAATTCTCCTCCCCCCGCAAGGAATCCCACGGCTGTTGGGCTGCAGCGGACTCTGGGGGTCCCACGTCTGCTGGCCCACAGCAGATTCTGAAGGACTCATATATCTGTTGGGTAACAGGAAACCTTGGAGGCTCCATATTTGTTGCCCCATAGTAAGCCATATTCAACCGGCAGGAATCTTGAACACGCTCCCACACGCTGCCCGGTCAAGTGCTTTCGGTCTGATTCAAAAATCCTCATGCTAGGTGCCTTGACCCCCTCGGTTCTCCAGGAGGACCCTGATTGTGCCAAACCCCTATGATGACAGGCTTTGCCACAGCCACACTTCTCGGACAACTGACTCTTCAGGGGACGCCCTGTTTAGTCTACCTGTCTCACCATGGGAGGCTCGTCATCCCTGCCGGCTGATTCCCCTCTTAAATGCCTCTTAAACAATCTCACTATCCTTTCTCTGTCCCCTGATCTTAAACCCAAACACCTAATTCGCCTCTGCACACAGGACTGGCCTACATATCCCTTAGACAATTAAAATCAGTGGCCCCCTCAGGGGTCCCTCAATCCTGATATTATTCAGGGCTTATATAATTTCTGTGAACGTTCAAAACAGTGGGTAGAGATTCCCTATGTTCAGTCCTTTTTTCTCCTCCGTGAACATCCCCACCTCTGCCTCAATTGCAATCCCTCTAATCTTTACCCTCCACTCATGCTAGCATTTGTCACTTCTTCTACAACTTCTCCTTCTCCCCCTGTTCTACACACTTCAGCCTCCTCTCCAAAACTCCCCTCCCCCCACTGCGGACACTGTAAGTCCCAGGTCCGCTCTCCCATCCTCCATCTCAGATTTAGGCCCTGCAGATGAGCCCACCCCCTTACAGACAGCCTCAACAGCCTCAGGCTCCCCCACCCCCACCCTCCTCTACTCCGGCCACTTGATCCCTATATCTTCCCCTTCCAATCATTCCCCAGTATAACCCTCCGGTAACCCAAACCAAGGTCACACTGGTCATCCTAGCAGTTTACTAATATTGATTTAAACTCTATAAAGGGACAAACTCTTTTGGCTATATATTTTATCTCCCAGTCAG
>NW_007255111.1:626-1288 GCF_000164805.1 Carlito syrichta | reverse complement strand
TCTGAGAAATAAAATATTTCAACACTCTCTCCTTATTATGCCAACGTGTCCAGTTCCATTATTAAAAGGGGACATTATGACAAAAATTAAAACTCATATTATTCTTTACCCTGAGCCATCACCACTGTGCTTTTTGGGTGCCTTTTGTATAGCTTTAAATTTCCCTAATAGTTTCACATTGGATCCTATCTAAGCCCTTCTACTGCATATAAACTTATTGCTTTGGTTAAAACTCTAAGGTTAGGAAAAATGTAAAGAAAGTTGTTGGTGTAAGGTATGTTTTTAGTAAGAAAGGATAAAGAAAAGATAAATAATGGTATAGGAAAGAATATTGTATGGTACACTTTTGTTCTATAATAGAATGGCTGGTTAAAGAAAGTATAGAACAAAAATAGAAGGTTTAAGCATGTCAAAAATGGTATCAGCATGTCGAAAAATGGTATAAGTATGTTAAACATGGTAGGTGAAAGTTTGTGAAAAGAAGTAAAAGAAATTCTGTAAACACTCGAAGCTACAAAAAAGGTTTAATTAGCCCTCCCCCCCACCGTCTTTGTTACAAAAGAGCAAGGGTTTTTCGTTTCAAAATCGTTGGACTATCATTTTGGCTAAATAAGTAACTTTTACAATAACTACTGTGATTTTGTGTTATAACATGCTTTAAA
>NW_007255111.1:0-606 GCF_000164805.1 Carlito syrichta | reverse complement strand
CCCTTCAGCCTCCTCTCCAAAACTCCCCTCCCCCACTGCAGACACTGTAAGTCCCAGTTCCGCTACCCCCTCCTCCATCTCAGATTTTGACCCTGCAGACGAGCCCCCCTACCTTACAGGCAGCCTCAACAGCCTCAGGCTCCCCCGCCCCCACCCTCCTCTACTCCGGCAGCTGGATCCCTATACTTCCAATCGTTCCCCAGTGTAGCCCTCCGGTAACCTGAACCAAGGCCGCACCGGTCATCCTAGCAGTTTACTAATATTGATTTAAACTCTATAAAGGGACAAACTCTTTTGGCTATATATTTTATCTCCCAGTCAGCACCGGGTATTAGGCGCAAACTCCAAAAATTACAAAAGGGCCCACAAACCCCTCAATTAGAGCTATTGGACATGGCCTCTAAAATCTTTAACAACCAAGAGGAGGAAGGAATACAGGACCACCAACATAAGCAGAAAGCACTTCAGCTTTTATCTACCACTTTAGCAGAAAAGGCCACCACTGATAATCTTCCACCCCAGATGGTCAATAGCAGAAGGGGTACGCAGCCCCCTTCCCAGGTTTGTTTCCGATGCCGTCAAAATGGGCATATGGCCAAAGACTGT
>NW_007255110.1:15191-16091 GCF_000164805.1 Carlito syrichta | reverse complement strand
CCCCCCCCATTTCTCCTTCATTAACTAATATGAGTTAAGTGACATTGACTTTTAAGTCATTCATCAATGGTAGGACATACACTGGGCTAATTTTAGAAGCAGCATTTTATCTTTCAGTTATTCCTATGAAAATAACTAGTCAGCTAAGTGAAGAAAATTATCAGTAGTTTATTAGAAATGCATAACATCATTAAATATTTTTTAAAGAAATAGATAATAGAGTTCACAACACAAAAAATGCTTTAATTCTTTACAGATTAGGAGACTAAAATGGTGTTTTCTCCATTGAATATTAGTAGTAGAGTTTGAAACTTAAGGCATTTAACCATCTTCCAGATTAGTGGTTCAGCATTGCTCCACATGACTTGGGCACAATCATTTTCCAGAATATTAATAGAAATATAATGTGAATCAAGGAGTCTTAGGATCTACCATTACTTCAATAATTAATTTTTAAATTTTGTCAATTATGAAATAATTTTCATACAAAAAGAGACATTTTCAGTATGGAGTTATGTGTTTGATAAATGATTACACTCATAAAGTCATAATTCTAATGTTTTTGAAATTAACCTAGGTAATGTGTTAGCAGTTAATTTTTTTCTTTCTGCATACTTCAGTTTGAAAGATTTCTTTTTTTTTTTTTTTGAGTTGGAGTCTCACTCTGTCACCCAGACTGGAGTGCAGTGGCCGCTCCCGGCCACCGCAGCCTCGACCTGCTGGGCTCCGGCGATCCTTCCGCCTCAGCCTTCCAAGTAGCCGGAACTACAGGCATGCGCTACCAAGCCCAGCTGATTTTTTGATATATTGTAGAGATGAGGTCTTGCTGCCCAGGCGGGTCTCGAACCCACGGGCTCAGGCAATCCACTCACCTCAGCCTCCCAAAGGCATGGGATTACA
>NW_007255110.1:0-14805 GCF_000164805.1 Carlito syrichta | reverse complement strand
ATGTCTCTATAAAAAGTCTAAGATTGCTACCAAGCCTTTTAAATTTGGTTGGACTCAAATTTCAAAGATTCTCTTCATTATGGAGGACAACTACTTAAGTATCTTCTTGGCTTTTACAGTCCTTAGCTGTTGTTTCCTCCCTGAGCTCCTTGCATTTCCATTCAAAAGTAAAAAAATAAAGATGAGTTTTATTTTACTCTTTCCCTTTCTGTGAGGAAAGACTTTCTCCTCCTGAGAGCCCTCTTTTAATATCTAGTGACTTGAGTGACTCCAAACTCTATTCTCTGACTTCTCACACCAATAAAATAGTAACATTCTGCTTGAACCCTAGTTGCTATTACAGATTGTGGGTCAGAGCAGTGCTCTTTTGGAAATAGATAAATATCATCTCATTCAATGGGCTTTTCACCTCTTTTTTAGTGCCCTCACAAATTGTTTTATAAATTTTCAGAGTTTATTACTGAACCAATAGAAACAAGCTCATTAAAAACAAATCTAGCATTACTGTAAGTCTAACTGATCATTTTTAACTCTGAACAAGTCACTACTGATCTCCATTTTGAAGAATAGCAGCAAAGATCTTTATGTAAGTACTACTTGGTCATACTGTATGTAACTTCCATGGATACTCCATTAGCTCTGTCTTAGTAACATGATTTTTTTCTAGATGTAATTAAGGATGAGGCATGTGCATAGATCTGAATATGTAAATAGAAATATTTATAGATATACATTTAGCTATATAGATACAGATATAGAAATATGATTATGTAGTATAATAATGTGATGTGATTTTAACTAATAATTTGATAAAACAGAATTTAACATTTTCTTATGCCATTATTACCACATTTTTGAATAAGATTATAATTGTTTTAGTGGATAATTTCTAAGATGATCACATAAATGTATCAGGACAATAATAAAACCAGTAAAGTTATTTTATATCACTCAGCAAATATTATCTTTGTTCTAACATAACAGATTATGAAAATGTGAGAACATGATAATGTAAAAAGAACCTGATGGGACTTGGTCACAGCTATAGTTTACCTATGTACAACAGCACAGACATTATGGCACTCCAGTTCACTAAACAAAAAAAATGGTGAATTGGATAAATAGTTTCCATAATTTTCTATGTGCTGTTATAATGGCTTAAAATAAAAAAGTAGATTTTGCAATCCACTATTCTGAATAATATTATTCTAATTGGTTAAAATAATATTTATTGCTCTCATAAATGTTTGTATTATTTTTGATATATTAATAATTCATTACATATAAAAATAAAAAAGTGATATGAAATTGCAATACATCTATATTCATTTAGGTAGCCCAGGACATAAACAAGATGCCTATTTTTTCCCTCAGCTTAAATAGCTTAGCAAAATAATAAAAGTAAATCATGTTTTATTTTGACTTAGAATTTCTTTACACATATTGTAATGGCTAAGTTATTTATACTTGCCTACCTACTTTTTAATTTACTATGAAAGAGTATATTGGACTCCATTCATATTTTGATATCATTTCAGTTAGCCCAAAAAACATAATTTATCATAAATGAGCAAGTAATTATTTGAATTATTTGTATACATATATGTGTGTGTGTATACATATATAAAATATGTATATACTATATATACATATATACATATACATATTTTATATATGTATACACACACACACATATACATATTTTTATGTACTATATTTTTAACCTCAGTAACCAAGCCAAGCCAAGTATAATAAGGAGAAAAATGCAAGAATAAATATTTTACTTTGTTCTCTCAGTGTTGTCAATATGGATTCCAAACTTTAGACTAGAACCTTCTCTCAGTTTTCCCAAAAGTATCTAATGTTGACATACGAATGCGTTCTTCAATAGACAAACTAAGATTTTTCCAGAATAAGCTGTCAAAAATTCGACTTTGATCTAATTGAACTCACATAATATATATTGCTTTTAATAACGACATCTATCTCACTTTGATGTCAAGTAAACAGAAGAAAAATCAGCAGCAGATTTTAGAATTTTTTTTGGTTGCAAAAACACTTCCTTGAATTTTACCTATTTTACTTTTTAAGTGCAAAAAAATAGAGACATGCAATAGAATTTCCTCAGGAGAAGTTCTATTGGTGCTCCACATTTTATTGCTTTAAGTCTTTAAAATTCCTTCTATTTATTAATACAAATAGTTTATAAATAAACATTTATACATATGCATAAAATGTATGCATGCAAATATGAGGGGCACCCAGAAAATACTGGAATTATATTTTGAAGGGTGGGCCCCTTGTTGTAAAGGCTTACCCCACTATATGAGTGTTCTAGGAACCCATCAGCATCAGTGTACCAGCTAGTATTGTTGTGAGAGATTGCCTTTAGCTTCAGTGAATTTTTTATTTGGAGATTCTTTCAATATGTTTGTACATTTCATGATGGAAGATTTAAAAATGCACCTGCCCACATTGTGTTGCATTTTTGGCAGTTTTTGACCAAGAACAGCATGGTCCCCATGCCCAACCATCCCTATTCACCACATCTCACCCTCAGTAACTTTATTTTCTTTCCCTGAATAAAAAAAGGCCTCAAAAACAAATGTTTAGCTGATGCGGAAGTGGTGAAAGAAAAAATGGCAGAAGTACTAAAAGGCATCAAAATTGATGAGTTCAGAAACTTTTTGAGCAGTGAAAATAGCATCTCAATAAGTGTATTGCATCAAATGGAGAGTACTTTGAAGAGGACTGAAGTTTAAACATGTAATAATAAATGCACATTGCTTTATAAATAAATTTTCTTTTGGGGGGTCTTGCCTTGTATTTATGTATAGATGCATAAACATAAATATCCATATATATTTCACACATATAAATTTAAATTTTTAACCCTGTTAGCTCTTTAACTGATTTTAAAATTATATAACTTCCTGAAATTTGTTTCATCATTGTACTACTCTAGTAAATAAAAAAATACTGTAGGTTATAAACATTTAAAAATATTTAGTATACATGGCCATTTGTTAGAAATTTAGATTTCAATTGGTTTTACTGATTGTGTAAAAACAAGTATACCTCTCTAATTTTGTGTTAATGAATGACTATTTTTTGAAATGTGATTTTTGAAGAAATATTTTAACTGTCTTATAATATAAATATATTGTCATTTAATAAGTAAATGTATACATAATGAAGGCAAAACACTTTTATCTTAGCAGAATAGAACCAGGATGTATATCTCTAATAAATGGAAGATGTAGCATCATTATTATATTGTTTTACATTGTTCTACCTATTTCAAATGCGTTTTTTCATAAATCTATGCAACATTATCTCAATAAAGATAAAAGCTCATTATTGTTTAGAAAACAACCGAATCTTGTATTTTAAAATTAATGTCCAGCATTACAAAAAATAAAGCATAAAATTAGCACTTTAATTTGGTTTTTGTGACTGTAAAATATAGACCTTAACACTTAACAGTATCAGTATTTCTTTTCTTATAGCAAGCTAAGCCTTCTAAATCAAAAAGCTTATATATTTATTTGAAATCTTGAAATATGCATATAGAAATATCTAAATTGTGGGTACTTGGAACAATTTATCAACCTTTAATTCAATACTTTGTTTAAGTTTAAAATAAATCATCTTGTAATCCTCATGGCATTCACAAAGAAAGTATCTTTAGAAGATACACAAAAGATAATGAACAAGAAAGTAAAACATACCAATACAGAAACTTAAACATAAGGGAAGAAAGAATGAGAGGTAAAGAGAAATAAAATAACTGCATACATACAGATAACAATGAACAAAATGGCAATAAGTCTAGTCTTGTCAGTAATTATATTAACTAATGGAATAAACTCCCCAATCAAAATATATAGAGTATATGACTTAAACTCTATAGTATATGATTGTTGCAGTAAATACCTACATTAAAAAATGAGAATGATCACAAATAAACTACTTAATACTATACCTCAAGGAACTAAAAATGATAAAGAACAAACTAAATCTGAAGTAAAGAGATTGAAGAAAATAAAGATTACAGCAGAAACAAATAAATTTGAGAATAGAAAACAAATAAAAATACAACTAAACTAAGAAGTTTTTTAAAAAAATTAATAAAATTGGCAAATCCTTGGCTATTAAAAGAAAAAAAGAGTCTATTTAAATAGCAAAATTTGGAAATGAACAGGACACATTACAACTGATGTCACAGTAATGAAAAGTATACACAGTAATGAAAAAGATTACTATGAACAATCATAAACCAACAAAATGGAAAGTCTGCAAGAGTAAATACATTTATAAAAATATAAAACTTATCAAGATTGAGTAATAAATAAACAAAAAATCTAAACAAGCTTATGACTAGTAAAAACATTAAAGCAATAATCAAAGACTTACCAAATAAGACAACTTCATTGGATAACTGTACTAAACATATGAAAAATGATATATGTCAAGCTTTCTCAAATTTTTTCAAAAAAGTCAAGAGGACAAAATACTTTCGAATTCATTTATGGGACCATTGTTACCCTGCTACCAATACCAAATAAATAAAATAATGAATATTGAGGCAAATGTTCTTAACAAATACTACAAAACCAAATTAAAAAACATTAAAAAATCATGCCCCATAAATAAAATTAAAATTTGATTTTGGAATTCAAAGAAATTTCAATATGTGAAAATCAATTAATGTAATACACTATATTAACAGCAAGAAAGACAACAAAACACATGAACATCTCAATTGAGGCAGAAAACACATATGACAAATTTTGGCACTCTTTCGTGACAAAACACCCCAAAGACTAAAAATAAAAGAAAGTAAGTCAACATAACAAAGGGCCTATATGACAAGACTAAAACTAACATCATACTAAAGTGACAGGAAGATGATTAACAAATCAAGTTTGCCCACTCTTTCTACTTCTATTTATCATAATACTGGATACCCTCATCAGAAGAATTATATATGAAAAAGAAATATGTTTGTTTGCAGTGACATGATCATATATATATGATATATATATGATATATATATATGATATATATATATATATATATATACACAAACTCTAAATTCCACAAAAAGGCCAGGCTCGGTGGCTCAGCCTATAATCCCAGCACTTGGGAGGCCAAGGTGAGTGGATTGCCTGAGCTCAAGGGTTTGAGACCCGCCTAGGGCAACTTGACAAGACCTCACTTCTACAATAAATCAAAAAATAGCCAGGCATGGTAGCGCAAGCCTGTAGTTCCAGCTACTTGGAAGTCTGAGGTGGAAGGATCACCAGAACCCAGTAGATCAAGGCTGCAGTGGCCGGGAGCAGCGATTACACTCCAGTCCGGGTGACAGAGTGAGACTCCAAATCAAAAATTAAAAAAAATCCACAAAAAGCCTACCAATATTAATTAATTCAGCAAGGAAGCAGGATACAAAAATCAACATGCAGTAATAATTGCATTTCTATATAATAGCAATGAACTATCTGAAAGGAAAATTAAGAAAATAATTTCACTTACCATAGAATCTAAAACAATAAAATACTTTGGGATAAACTTAAGCAAATAGGCAAAAATATTGTACACAGAAACTGTAAAATTTGGATAAAGAAATTAAAGAAAAGAAAATAATTAAAGGAAAGGCATTTCATGTTCTTGAATTGAAAGACTTAATAATGTTAAAATGACATTCTCTTCGGTTTTCAAGGTACACAATCATGTCATCTGCAAAGAGAGATAATTTGACTTCCTCTTTTCCTATTTGGATACCCCTGACTGCCTTTTCTTCTCTGATTGCTCTAGCCAGGACTTCCAATACTATATTGAACACGAGGGATGAGAGAGGACATCCTTTTCTTGTTCCAGTTTTCAGGGGAAATGGTTCCAATTTTTGTCCATTTAGGAGTATGCTGGATGTGGGTTTCTCGTAGATGGCTTTTACTTTAAGGTATGTTCCCTGTATGCCTAGACTTGGAGGGTTTTTATCAAGAAGGGGTGCTGGATTTTATCAAAAGTTTTTTCTGCATCTAATGATATAACCATGTGGTTTTTGTTTTGACATCTGTTGATGTATTTAATTACATTTATTATTTTATGAATGTTGAACCAGTCTTGCATCCCAGGGATGAAGCCTACTTGGTCATAATGGATGATTTTTGAGATGTGTTGCTGAATCCGGTTTGCTAGGATCTTGTTGAGAATTTTAGCATCTATGTTCATCAAAGATATCGGCCTGTAGTTCTCTTTTTTTGTTGGATCTTTACCTGGCTTGGGTATCAATGTGATGTTAGCCTTATAAAATGATTTGGGGAGGGTTCCATCTTTCTCAATCACCTGAAAGAGCTTCAGTAGAATTGGAATCAGTTCCTCCTTAAATGTCTTGTAGAATTTACTGGAAAGCCATCTGGTCCAGGTCTTTTTTTTTGTAGGTAGTTTTCTTATTACATAGTCAATTTTCTTGATTGTTATTGGTCTATTTAGAGTCTCAATTTCTTGTTTCAACCTAGGTAGGTTGTGTGATGACAGAAAGTTCTCCATTTCATTGAGGTTTTCAAGTTTCTTTCCATACAAGTGTACATATTAGTCTCTGATGATCTTTTGTATTTCTTCAGGGTCAGATGTGATTTCATCTTTTGTGTCTCTGATTGTGCTTATTTGGGTTTTTTCTTTCTTTTTCTTGGTCAGTCTAGCTAGGGGATCATCAATCTTATTTATCTTTTCGAAGAACCAGCTTTTTTTTCATTGATTTTTTGTGTTGTCTTTTTGTCTTCTATGTCCTGGATTTGGGCTTTTATTTTGGTGATCTGGATTCTTCTGCTGAAATTAGGGTTTTTGTGGTCTCGCTTTTCCAGTTTCCTTAGGTGGCTTGTTAGGCTATTAATTTATGCTCCTTCCATTTTCTTCATGTATGTTTGTAGGGATATAAATTCCCCTCTTACTACAGGTTTTAAGGCGTCCCAGAGATTTTGGTAAGAAAAACCTCCTTACACTGATAAACGCCTTCGGCAAAGTCTCAGGATATAAAATAAATGTGCAAAAGACAATCGCTTTTCTTTACACCAATAATAAACGAACAGAAACCCAAAAAAGAAGCACAATTCCATTCACAATAACCACAAAAAAAATGAAATACCTTGGCATCTTCCTAACCAGAGATGTGGAAGACCTTTACAATGAAAACTACAAAACTCTGCTCAAAGAAATCAAAGATGACACAAACTAGTGGAAAAATATCCCATGCTCATGGATTGGAAGAATCAACATTGTGAAGATGTCCATCTTACCTAAGGCAATCTACATATTCAATGCAATACCTATCAAATTACCAGCAACATTCTTCTCAGACCTAGAAAAAACAACACAGGAATTCATATGGAAACACAAATAACCAAGAATAGCCAGAACAATCCTCAGCAAAAAAAAAAAAAAAAAAAGCAGGTGGTATCACATTGAGAGACTTCAAACTTTACTATAAAGCTACAATCATCAAAACAGCTTGGTATTGGTATAGGAACAGGCATATAGATCAATGGAATAGAATTGAGATTCCAGAAGCAAAACCTCAATTTCTCAACCAACTCATCTTTGACAAAGCCTCCACCACCTATCACTGGGGAGAGGAGAATCTATTCAGTAAATGGTACTGGGAAAACTGGCTGACCACATGCAGAAGATTGAAACAGGACCCCTATCTATCCCCATACACAAAAATAAACTCCAAATGGATCAGAGTCCTAAATGTAAAACCTCAAACCATAAGAATCTTAGAAAACGAAGGACACACCCTCATGGAAATTGGAACTGGCATCCAATTCCTAAACAAAACTCGAAACCCACAGGCCATAAGGGATAAGATAGACAAGTGGGACCTCATTAAACTGACAAGCTTCTGCAAAGCCAAAGAAACCATCAAGAGAGCAGGGAGACAGCCTATAGAGTGGGTTAAAGTATTTGCCAACTCCAGATCTGACAAAGGTTTAACATTTTGGATCTACAAGGAACTCAAATGTGCTGAAAAATAAAAAAAAAATCCCATTATAAAATTGGCAAAAGATATGAACAGACACTTCAGAAAGGAAGACATCGGAGCAGCCAACAGACACATGAAGAAATGCTCAACTTCATTAATCATCAGGGAGATGCAAATCAAAACCATACTGAGATACCACCTAACTCCAGTCAGAATGGCAATTATCAACAACTCAAAAAATAACAGCTGCTGGAGAGGGTGTGGCGAAAAGGGAACACTTCTACACTGTTGGTGGGAGTGTAAACTAGTGCAACCTCTGTGGAAAGCAGTGTGGTGATTCCTAAAAGCTCTAAACATCAACCTCCCATATGACCCTGCAATCTCCCTACTGTGAATATACCCTGAAGAACTCAAATCACTCTATTAAAAGGATAACTGCACACGAATGTTTATCGCAGCATTGTTCACAATAGCAAGAACCTGGAACCAACCACGCTGTCCATCAAAAGAGGACTGGATTAAAAAATGTGGTACATATATAAGATGGAATACTTTGCAGCCATAAAAAAGAACAAAATTATGTATTTTGCAGCAACCTGGATGGAGCTAGAGTCTATAATACTGAGTGACCTCTCACAGAAACAAAGATCTGAGTATCACATATTTTCACTCATATAGTGGACCTTGATCATCCAACGCACTACCATAAGAAAATGACTGACAGTGGTGGGAAACTATGGGGTGGGGGATGGGACTAATGGTAGTAAACATCTGTCTTGGGATGGGGAGACACCTGTTATCAACAAGGGGGCCTGAATGAAGCATATTTGTATACCTAACCCTTAACTGTACCCCACAATATCAAAATAAAAAATATTAAAAAAGTTAAAATGTCCACACTACCCAAAGCCATCTAAAAATTCAATGCATTCCCTATCAAAACCCTAATGACTTTTTTTGTAGAAATAAAAAAGTACATTCTAAAATGTATTTAAAATTTCAATGGACGCTGAATTGCCAAAACAATCCAGAGAAAGAAGAACAAAGCTGGAGACTTCAAACATTCTGCTTTCAAAGCATTATATAAAGCTACAGAATCTAAACAGTGTGGTACTAGTATATATATATAATTTTTTTCTCTGTAACAAATAGTACTGAGAAAACTGGATATCCATATGAAAAATAATAAAGTTGGACACTTACTTTATACTATATATAAAAATCTTCTTTAAAATATTAAAGACCGAAATGGTTGATCTAAAATTAGAAAAGTCCTTTAAGAAAACATAGGGGAAAAGTTTTTTGACTTTTTGATTTGGGATAAAATACTTGCAAATCACATATCTGTTATGATATTAGCATCTGAAATAAGTAGCTTTAATAACTCAGAAAATAGCACAGCTTTTTAAGTGAGTAAATACTTGAATGTAGATTTCTACAAAGAATATATATAAAAATGGCCAATAAGCATATGAAAAGATGCACTTTACTTTTGCATTGTAAAAATGCAAATTAAACCCAGAAAGCCATATCACCTGATACCTGTTAAGATGGACATTATAAAAAAAATTAGGAGATGTCAACAAGAATGTGGAGAAATTGGATTCTTTGTGCATTTCTGATGACTTTGTAAAATGGTACAGGTGCTATGGAAAACAGTATGGAGTATCCTAAAAAACATAAAGAAAAATTACCATGTGATTCATCAAGCCTACTTCTGAGTGTATATCTAAAAGCATAGACAAAAATCTCTAAAGTATATTTGTACACTCATGTTGATTACAGCATTGTTCACAGTGGACAATATGTAGAAACAAACAAAATGTCTATTGGTGGATAAATAGATAAAGAAAATGTAGTCTAAAATACAATTAAATATTATTCACTCCGTAAATGAAGGAAAATCTTGTCATATACCATAGCATGGATGAATCTTGGGGTATTATACTAAGTGAAATAAACCAGTCATAAAAAGACAAATTGTGCATGATTCCTTCTAATATGGGTATTCAAATTGCCTAACTTTAAATTAAAGAAAATAAAATGGTGCTTGCTACATGCTAAGAGTGGGGAATGGAGTTGTTCCATGAACATAGAGCTTCAGTTTTTCAACGTAAAATGTTCTAGCGAGCTGTTGTACAACAGTGTGCATACAATTAACACTATTGTACTATACTATTAAAAGTGGTTCAGGTGGGGCAACCCTTTTGGGTCCCCTCCCACCATGGGAGCTTTTCTGTCTGTTCAATAAAGCCTGCATTCTCAGAAAAAAAAAGTGGCTAAGGTGGTAAATTTTACGTATGTTTGTACCGTAATAAAAATTTAATATAAATAAATATTTTAAAATTCTTATTAATTTTGTTCTTAGTTTTCAATTTAATTTGGACAATACTTTAGAAATTTTAAATATACTTGGCAATGTTAGGGGTTATGTCAGAGAACAACCAGGTGGCATTCAGTACTTGAACACAATTTTCCACAACAGTGGTTCTGATCTTTATGTTTGCTGGTATAAACCTTTTTTTTCTTCAAATGCTCAAGCTAGTACAGGAAATATATTAACCAAGCTCAAGGTACTGATATATAATATTTTTAAAGTATTTATTGTTCAATGATGAGAAAGTAATTGCTTAATTTGTAAGATTTTTTCGAAATCGATTGGAGTCTAATCCACTGAGGAGCTGTCCTTGTCTCTTTTGAATACATGTAGTCAAGCTTGGAAACAGAAATTTTCACACATGAGACAATCCATTGGAATTATTCTTGATTGAATTTTTTCTCTCATACTGAGTAGAAAATCAATTACAAAATCCTGTTGCCTGTCCCTTCAAAAAAAAACTGGTTATGAGCAGTTACACCACATCTCCATTTTTATTCTTGCTGTCCATTGTCTTTCCCCTTCATATATTTGCTTTCTAATTGCTCTGCCTTCTACAGCCATTGCTTTCCTATAATCTATTCTTACCGAAAAAACACTGTAATTCTTTCAAAATGTAAATCATGCCATAATCTCTCTCTGGTCATAATTTCATTTTTATCTCATCATTGTATTGAATGGCCCAGAAGATTTTTCATTCATATTCTTATTGTTCACTTCCAATTTCTACCACAGGAAAACTTTCTGACTTAATTTTCTATCTGTACTCCGTTCTCATTAGTCTTCTTACTATAGCTAATAGTAATCTTCCAAACACCTATCCTAAGAGTATTTGCAGTATTTTACTTTTGTGCCTGGAATGCCTTTTTCTGGAAATCAGCATCCCTTACACCATTAACTGTCTCTAGTTGCTGTTCAAATGTCATCTCCTCAGTGAAATAACTACTCTATTTATAAGTGCAACCATATCCTTACAGTTTCTACCCTATATTATTATCGTTTTGCTCCATAGAATTTATGACTTTCAACATCTAGTTATATATGTCTTTTGTGTATCCTCATGACTAAAACCTAAGATTTATACAATCCACGACCTTTGTTTTGTACACTGATGAATAAAAATTACACACACTTAATTTTCTCATGTACAGAACAATCCTCAGCACACCAGTTAGGTACTCTGTAAATATGTATTGAATTTCACAAATTTTGTGACATAGAAGAATTGGTGGACACAATAACATGAGAATCTTGAAGCAAGTCTTGATATTCATCAATTATAATTTAACAGTTGAGAAATATTATCAGAATAGGGATGATTAACTAGTTAAGCATCCTGTTTCCCTGAGAAAGAAGTAGATTGCTCAGTTTAATATTCAGTAAATAAATTTGGGGGAGATTACCAAGGCAAATATTGAATACTTACTAATTTATAATCAAATTCTCCTGAAAAAAGAATTCCTGGAATTTTTACGCTTCCTATTTTTTCCTGAAAGTTCAAATTATTTCTCAGTATTAATTTTTTTAATCATGCATTACAAGGGTTAAAAAATATTTATATATTTTCTTTGTATCTGGTAATTTACATGCATGATTTTATTTAACTCTCCAAACCAAAACAGTGAGGTAGAATATTATCCGTGATAAAAATATTTGGAAATTAGGGTCTAATTATTACTCTCATGTTTTACAGCAAGGAATTATAAAAATTCAGACTTAAACATAAAATTTTATAATACTTTGGTCAAGAGATCATAAAAATTCATAAATAATATTTTATGATTGGGAATCAGACATAAATAGATATGAAAGTTGGTTCTGGTTATTATAAGCTTTATAAATTATTTAATCTTTTTAAAACCAATTTCCACATCTATAATGTAATTGTAGATTCTACCTTATGAGTTTTCTAGGATGATTGAGTTAAACACTTAATGCATACTCTGTTATATAATCAATGCTCAATGCATATAATCTTCTCCTAGTTTTAGCATTAGACTCAAATGTATGCTATGTACTCTAATCTGTCTGGATGAAAAATTATACATTAACGTCCCTGTTTTTCACTTACTGAATAAAGGCCCTAAATTAAAAATAAACAAAGCATATAATCTGTATTCATATATCTGGAGAACAAAGACTTCAATAAGAACATATGTCACAAGACTCTACACATACACACTTTTAGTTAAAAACAACCTTAGGCAAAATATACATAAGCCCTCACACTACAGGACCACATGCCCAGGTATAGTCTGGTTTGTTTTATTTGTTTGGGCTTTATCTTGTAACGATGTTTGTGTTTACCAATCGTTATGTCAATATTTGTAATAGTATCTCGTGATACCATAATTTATACATGTTTAGTCAAAGTTGTGACTTTACAAGAAAATTTTTTTACATGATCCAAAATTATTAAATATCAGAATAAAGAATAACTGCTTCTCCACAATCCATATTTTTACAAGAGGTTCTTGGAAGAATTCTTACTTGCTTCTTGATACTGGTGAAGCCAAACTAAATTACAGAAGTGATATTAAACTAAGCAAAACTATTTGATAATGCTGACATATTAAATGCATGGAGGAAGTAAGGAAGAAAGAACACATATAGGAAAATATCGGAGGGAATGGCAAAGTAATCCAGAAATGCTCTCTTCAACATGGGAATGACAAAAGGCAATTGTCCAAACTTACTTTTTCAGAACCTGGAAACTAACCCAATCCCACAATAATTTAAGGAGCATTTATTCAAGAAAAATGAGTGACTCAATAAGAACAGGATGCTTTGTAGCATTTAACTAGAACTTCACCCGTCCTCCATTCATCAGTACCACAATAACCTTGAAAGCATACCGACCTGAAATCATGATGAGGACTAACTGCCTAGAAGTCACTGAAAGGGGCAAAAGGAGATGGGCTTTCCCACAGCCCCACTCCCGAGAATTGTCATTACTTGACCTGTCTGGCAGTTTTCTGGAATAGCTTACTCACGAGAAATGTCTTTTCATTGTACCTACTTTAAAGCTCTACCATGATACACAGCCTGTTTACAATGGTGCTTTTCAAAAACAACCAACAGAACTTGTCTGATATTGTGCTTACCTGAGACAGTGAAAATACTTGAGGGGCAAACAACAATGTCAGCAAAGATCTTCAAAGGAAAATCTGGTAAATGAGATGTCCATGTCAGGCAGAGGCCTTTGAGACATACTTCATCAACAAGGGTACCTGCATAATGAATATTTGTATATCTAATCCTAAATTGTACCCCACATCTTTACAATTAAAAAAATTTTTAAAAGCAAAGACAAATTAGAGGAGATCAACAAGGGCATGCACATGAGTAAAGCTGTATGCATATACAGAAAAGACCTGAGAAAGGCCCAAGTACTCAGCTCGAGCTAACCTTTTCTCTGCACAAGCTGAAAGTTAAAGTTAAGACAGAATTGAAGACTAACTTCTTATTTGAGCATTAATACCCTCAACACAAAAAGAGCACCTTTCCAGAAAGTCTAAGAGACTTATTGGTTCTAGATTTTGAAGAAAGACTCTTTTCAATCATTAGCTGACCATGAAGCTAAATGAGCAGAAACTTAAGTGTTATATATGACAAAGAATACACAAAGGTACAGAACAAGCACAGCAAATGACTTAAAACTGACACAATCTCTGAAAAGAGAAAATAGCATAAGTTCAAGAATTGTCATAACATGTTATTTAAAATATCCAGATTTCAACAAGAAATAATGAAACATGAAAAGAAACTAGAATGTATGGTCCATACACAGGAACAAAAAAGAATAAACAGTACAAGCATTCCCTGAGGAAGGGAAGATGGTGAGCTTTCTAATTAAAAAATGATTCTGTATTTTAACTATTACAAATAACTAAGAATTTTAAATATCACAAATAACCAGAGAAAATTATATATAAATTAGAGTGTAAAAATAATACCTCATTAAATAGAGACTATCATAAAAAAGATGGGCATTAAAATTTATAGAAAATCTGAAGTTGAAAAGCAAAATAACTGAAGTTTAAAAATTACTCTATAGTCTTGATAGTAGATTTGAACTATCATAAGAAAGTATTAACAAACTTGCATATATGTCAGCTTGGATTATTCAGTGTGAGAAACAAAAAGGAAAATATGCAAAAGAAAAAAAAAAAAAGAGCAGTCCAGAAGACCTGTGGGATATCATCAAGCAACAAAAGAGGAAAATCCCAGAAAAAGAATTCCAGAAGAAAGGAGAGAGAAAGAGGTAGAAAGAATATTTTAAGAAATAAGGACCGCCGGGCTCGGTGGCTCAGCCTGTAATCCCGCGCCTTTGGGAGGCTGAGGTGAGTGGATTGCCTGAGCCCGCGAGTTCGAGACTCGTCTGGGCAGCAAGACCTCATCTCTACAATAAATAAATAAAAAATCAGCCGGGCGTGGTAGC
>NW_007255109.1:2017-4135 GCF_000164805.1 Carlito syrichta | reverse complement strand
GGGTAGAGACGAGTCATGCTGAGGGTCACAGGCAGGATTTGTTCAAGAGGCTCAGGCCGGCCACTGGTCTTGGCCTCCCAAAGAGCCTGGATGACGTGGCTGAGCCCCAGAGCCTGGCCCTGATCCTTCATCAATAATGAACCAGAAGGACTGGCACGGTGGTCAACGTTTGGAATCCAAGTGCTCTGGAAGGCCAAAGTGGGAGGATGGCTGGAGCCCAGGATACAAAGGCCAGCCTGGACCATGCAGGGAGACCCCATTTCTGCACCCATCCAAACAAGGGGTCTGGGGTTCTGGTTTCCGTCATCCCATTCACTCTGGAGGCTGAGGGGGGAGGATCGCTGGAGCCCGTGATTTCTAGGATGGTAGTTAATGATGGTCGTGTCCCCGGGCCCCAGCCTGGGCCACAGAACAAGACCCTGTCTCCAAAAACATCAGAATCATACACAGATTCTCAACTGCATGAGGTGTGTTAACAGGGCGACTGGCCTTACAGCCAGGAAAAATGGGATTGGGGGAAGAAATGTCCCTGGGTGAGGAATGTATCCCTGGCCTTCCTTGGCAGAAGGTCCTCATTGCTGAGTCGGAGGGTTGGCCAGCCTGGGACACATTTCACATCTCAAAGAGGAGAGCCAGCAGGAACCCAACTAGGGAGTCTTGGGAACTCCCACATCAACGTGGGGGCAGCCATAGGGGTGGTTGAAGTTGAAAGATGCTGAGCTTGGGAAAAATTTACAATTTATTGGAGGGGGAATGACTAGGGCAGAATAATTGCAGGAGAATGAATGTCTTTCTTTCTTTCTGTTTTTCTTTCTTTCTTTCCTTCCTTCTTTCCTTTCTCTTTCTTTCTTTCTTCCTTTCTTTCTTTCTTCCTTCCTTCCTTCCTTCCTTCCTTCCTTCCTTCCTTTTTCTTTCTTTCTTTCTTTCTTTCTTTCTTTCTTTCTTTCTTTCTTTCTTTCTTTCTTTCTTTCTTTCTCTCTCTCTCTTTCTCTCTCTCTCTCTTTCTTTCTTTCTTTCTTTCTTTCTTTCTTTCTTTCTTTCTTTCTTTCTTGTCTTTTCTTTCCTTACTAGGTTTCCTACACTGCTCTTAAACCATCAAACTCAGACCATCATCATGGCCTGGGCTTCCCAAACTGCTGTGATCACAGATTTTCCATTTGGTCGACATCCTGATCTTCCTTTCTGGTCTTGAACTGTGGGCCAGAGGCAATCCTCCTATCGAGGCCTGCCCTCACCCAAGGCTTTCTGGGTTTTGCTTGGGGTCGAGGTGGGGACTTGCTATGGTGTCCAGCCTGTTACCATGCTCCCAATTCCATCCATCTTCCCATCTCAGCCTCCCCGAGTGCTGGGGAGATAGGTGTCAGTCACCTGGCTGTCCCCACCCTACCAAAGGTTTGATAGTCATGTCCACCCTTTTCCCGAGGCTCCCCCAGGGAGGTGCGAGCAGGTCCACTCTGGGAAGCAAAACAGGGGGATTGGTGGTCATCCTGGCAGAGAGACGCCAATGTGCAAAGCACTCCCCTCATGGAGGACTCGGCAGGCGAATCTGGTTGCCTGCTCGATGGTCCAGGGTTGTTGGAAGGGAGTGGGCCTCACTGTAGGGTTGCGAGAGTGGAGTGGAGGCCAGGAGTGGGGCTCACGGATGTCATCATGGCTCTCTGATAGGCCGAGGCTAAAGGATGGCCTGAGCCCCCAGGTTCGAGACCAGCCTGGGCACCTTGGAGAGACCTCATCTCTACAAGAAGGCAGAAAATGAGCTGAGTTTGGTGGTACAGGCCTTTTGTTCTGGCCACTTGGAAGCCCGCAGTGGAGGGATCACTGGGCCCAGTCCATCTAGGCTGCGGTGGCTGAGAGCAGGTCCAGGAGCTCTGACCTGGGCGACAGTGCAGGAATACTACTCTGAATAATTATACCAACCTTCATCACCACAACAACCACAGGCCAGGCTCAGGGGCTCAGCATGGCATCCCTACCTTTATGAGGCCCAGGTGAGTGACTGCCTGAGACTGCAGGTTCGACACCAGCCTGGGACATGGGTGAGACTTCATATCATCCATCATAAATAAATTCAAAAATTAACCAGGTGTGGTGGCACAGGCCTGTGGTTCCAGCCAAGGT
>NW_007255109.1:0-1203 GCF_000164805.1 Carlito syrichta | reverse complement strand
GAGCCAAGGTACCTGGCATGGACTTGCACATTCTGTCGGTGGGGACGATGCAAAAGAATGCCCCAGGATGGAGGCCATTGCATCCCATGTAACTGAGGCCATGAGCACCACCATGTGTGACTCCATTGTTTGCATTCTGGGGAGCGAGGAGGTCTCAATACTTGGCCCAGGCTGGTCTCGAAATCCCAGGCTCCAGCGGTCCCCCATCTCAGCCTCCCAAAGCCACAGCCATTTTTTTGCCAATCCACCATCTTTAGGGAACTCTAGGCCCAAGGCTGGGACCTCCTACCCAAATGACCTCTGTTTGTTCACGATGATCCCCAAACCATACACAAATGAATTCTCTTCTTTTTTTCCTTTTTTTACTTTGAGATGGTGTCTCACTCCATTGCCCAGGCTGGAGTGCGGTGGCTTGCTCCTGGCCACCACAGACATGGTCCACCGGATTTCAGCGAGCCTTTCCCCAGCCTCCTAATGAGCCAGAATGATAGGCACACACCACTATGTCCGGCTCATTTTGGATGGAGGGTAGAGACAAGGTCTTGCCCTGTTGTCCAGGTCAGAGGGTTCGCCTGCCTGGGGCACATTTCTCATCTCAGAGAGGAGAGCCGTCATAAACCCAGCAAGGGAACCATGGGAACTCCTGCACCACTGCGGGGACAGCCATTGGGGGAATTGGGGCTGGAAGGTTCCAAGTTTGGGGGACCCTCCCATGTGGGGGGCAGGTAGAAGGTTTGCAGAATAATGGATTTCTTCCTTCCTTTCTTTCCTTTCTTTCTTTCATCCTTCCTTCCTTTCTTTCTTTCTTTCGTTCTTTCTTTCTTTCTTTTCCTCTCTCCCTCTTTTTTCCCTCACTATGTAGCCCTGGCTGCTCTCAAACCACCCAATTTGAGCCATCCTCTCGGCCTGGGCTTCCCAAAGCACTCGATCACAGGCTTTCCTATGGTCAACATCCTGGTCTTCCTGCCTCATTTGAAATCTGGGCTGGAGGTAATCCTCCTGCTGAGGCCTGCACTCACCCAAGGTTTTCTGGGTTTTGCTTGGGGTCAAGGTGGGGACTTGCTAAAGTTTCCAGACTGGTCTCAGTTCCTGGGTTCCAGCTATCTTCGCATCTTGGACTCCTCGGGTGCCGGGGAGACAGGCATTAGTTACCCAGCTGGGCCTGCTTCTGATGGTTTGAGAGTCAAACCCTCCCATTCCCCG
>NW_007255108.1:2145-2994 GCF_000164805.1 Carlito syrichta | reverse complement strand
GCTCCAGTGTGGATGAACCTTGAGGACATTATGCTAAGCGAAGTAGTCAAGCACAAAAAGACAAATGCTGTATGGTTCCGCTTAGATGAGGTACATAGAATAGTCAAATTCATAGAGGCAGAAAGTAGAGTGGTCCTAGTCTGAGCCTGGGTGGGAGGAGAAGGAAATGGAAACTGCTGTTTAGTAGAAATCGTATCAGTTTTGCAAGAGGAAAGCGTTCTGGTGATCGCCTCCACAGCAATGTGAATGCATTTACCACCACTGAACTGTATACTTAAAAAAGGTAGAGATAGCAAACTTATGTGTATTTTAACAGAAATTGTAAAAATCTGGAGATAGGATTGGAGAAGAAGAGTCTGAAGTCTGAAGGAGAGACTGAGGATAAACTAATTAGATTAAATGGTAACAAAGAGTGGGAAAGTGGACAGAAAATAAAGATTAAAAAAAAAGAAAACACAACTCACCGGCGCCTCATATACCATAATGCAAGGCATGACAAAAGGATCAAGAAAGGCACTATTATTGCCAAAACGATCAAACCAATGGAGGTGGAGGATCCTGGCAATTGGGAGAGGAAAAAAGGCTGTCACTTTATATCTGATATGCTGGATCCCTGGTGGTCTTCCTTTGCCCACCTGGGTTTCAGCCCACCATTTACCTGCTTCCAATGGATGGTCATCTTTAACCCCTGTCATACTCTTGAACACCATATGCCCATTTTTTGAGTCCTCTAACCCCAGCCCACACAATCTACAGGTCCTTTATTATTGTATCTCCTATATCTTGGATCATCTATTCTTATTCCAATCAGGATTGGGGACCAGAAATCTCTCTCTCTCTCTCTCTTTC
>NW_007255108.1:0-516 GCF_000164805.1 Carlito syrichta | reverse complement strand
AAAAAAAGGGGGAAGGAACAGAGAAATTAGCAGCTTGTAAAAAGTGACCCAAAAAAGTCACTAAGAATCTTCCCAGCTAGGAGACTGGACTCACATTCCATCTGGTATTCACTGGCATGGTCCTGTACTTCTCGTATGGATTCAGAGAGGTAGATTCGGATTATCTCAACCAACTCATCAATCTCCTTGTCACTGAAGTTGCCCTTAGACCAGGGCTTCAGGAATATGGGATTGCCTGAGTCACTATTCCAGCCATGAATCTGCAAATCATCCAACCAGCCTGATACTTGATTTTGTGCCCAGGTGCTATTGAAAAAGGATGCGATCTGGATGAGATGGAAAGAGATCGGCTTCTGGAATGCTATCAAGAGAAGAGGGGAAAGATGGTGAAAAGAATAGGGAAAGCAAGAGGGAACAAGAAAATAGAAATGGAAGCAATTTAGAGAAAAAGAATCCAGAGTCTCAAGAACACACAAAGCCTGACACATTTGACTGCCCCAGGGCTTCAGGCCCCAG
>NW_007255107.1:1762-2757 GCF_000164805.1 Carlito syrichta | reverse complement strand
TGACTCACGCCTGTCTCCTTGGCACTCAGAGAGGACGAGGGGGGCATATGAACAGAGTTCAGGAGCTCATGAGCAGGGTGGACACCATAGGAAGCCTGCACCTGGACCCCAAGCAAAACACAGAAAACCTTGGGTGAGGGTAGGCCTCAAGGGAGGATTGCCTCTGGCCCAGAGTTCAAGACCAGGCAGGAAGACCAGGATGTGGACAAAGGGAAAGCCTGTGATCGGAGCTGCTTGGGAGGCCCAGGCCGACAGAATGGCCCAAGTTGGGTTGCTTGAGAGCAGCCTGCGCAACTTAGTGAGGAAATGAAAGAAAGAAAGAAAGAAAGAAAGAAAGAAAGAAAGAAAGAAAGAAAGAAAGAAAGAAAGAAACCCATTCTTTTGCAAACATATTGCCCCAGACCTACTCTCCCAACCTTTCCACATGTGAGGGTCCTCCAGCTCGGCACCTTCCAGCCCAACCCAGACCAATGCCTGCCCCCACTTTGGTGCGGGAGTTCCCAAGGCTACCTGTCCACATTCCTGCTGGCTCGCCTCTCTGAGTGAGAAATATGCCACAGGCAGGCTGACCTGCTGACTCAGCAATGAGGACCTTCCTCCAAGAAAAGCCAGGGACACATCTCTTACCTGGGAACAATTCTTACCCCCAAGCCCATTTTTCCTGGCTCAAAAGCCAGTCGCCCTGTGAACACAGCATGGAGAGTTGAGAAACTGTGTACAATTCTGATGCTTTTGGAGACAGGGTCTGTTTCTGTGGCCCAGGCTGGGGCCCGGGTTCATGACCATCGCTCCTTGTCCTGGTCAAAATCGTGGGTTCCAGTGATCAACCCGTCTCAGTCTTTGGAGTGGCCAGCACGACAGGCACCTTGATGTCAGATCCCCTGTTTAGGTGGGTGCAGAGACAGGGTCTCTCTGTGTGGCTTGGGCTGGCCTTGGGCTCCTGGGCTCCAGCCATCCTCCCACTTCGGTCTCTCAGAGTACTGAGATTCCAGGCA
>NW_007255107.1:0-796 GCF_000164805.1 Carlito syrichta | reverse complement strand
TGCAAGACCTGGCTGGGCACCTTTGTTAATGCCGTCAGACCCATGCCCTATGAGTCCAAGTCAGAGGGCAGTCTGAGACCAGGGGTTGGAGATCAGCCTGGGCAATGTGAAAAGACCTTGTCTCGGCAACAGGTCTACAAAATCGAGTCAGGCATGGTGGCCCCTAGACTCCCAGCTGCTCAGTGGCCAAGTCAGGAGGACTACCTGAGACCCAGAGGTCGAGGCACTGGGAACCACACTCATGCTGGCATGCCCTAGCTAGGGCAATGGAGACTCCAGCAACAATAAAGATGCCTCCCTTGTGTGCCACGACAGGTGTCCCTGGCTCCCCAGGGACAGATATGCATGGGTGGGAAAAGATGGAGTGATCAGAAGAGGAAGGGGCCCACCCCAGTTTGAAGGTGGCAGACCAGGTGATTGGAACATCGACTGGTCATGGTATTGCCAGACAGATTTGATTGCTCTGTGCCCAATGGTCCCCCTAACTTGGGGCAGTAAGTTTCGTGAGCTCCCATGTGTCTTTGTTGTGGTTCACGAATGTGGAGGGTGGAGGCAGGCCTTCTAGGACACGTGACTGAAAAGTGGGATGCATGTGCCCAGTGGACACCTTTGATACCCCCGTGAATGACAGGCAACGTAGTGCCCTTTCCTCTCCCATCTCTGAGGGTGAGTCCTCACACTGAGTGGCAGGGGTGGTGGTGGTAGTGATGGTGGTGATTATTACTTTTTGGAGTCAGAATTCCTCTATGTCACCCAGGCCAGAGAATAGGGGCCTGCTCTCGGCCACTATGGCCTC
>NW_007255106.1:1181-5708 GCF_000164805.1 Carlito syrichta | reverse complement strand
AGTACAAGTCCCTTAGGTTCTTGGGGACTAGTAAGGCCAATTTCCTGGACAAAAGTATCTTCTTGCCATATTTACATGTAACTCTGGTCTTAAGGTGAACTTGGTCATCCTTAAATTTCCGTTTTTACTTTTATTTGGAGAGGGGTCGAGGGTTTTGCAGTTGCCAAATATTTAGTTCGAATTATTAAAATGTAAGCCGGAATTATGGATTCCACTTTCCTAGGAAAGATCTGGGCTTCTGCATTTTTGTATGCAGAGTTTTGGAACCCACATAGATAGGAAAATCAGGACATCTTGCTGAGAATGGAAAGGGAATCCAGTTCTTGGAGTTCTCAATCGCCAAAATCTACAAGGTCTCTTGAAATGGTTTAATCAGCAATCTGGGCTTCTATGTCGCCATATTTTTAGTGTGTCTTTTGAAAGGTGAACCAGGAATCTTGGGTTCCAATACCACAAGAATTTTATGGGAGTCTTTCTGTTGATATTCAAGTAACTGGAATTCTAGGTCCCCACGAAATGTCTCAACTTCTTCCTGAGAATGAAGGAGGAATTTCAGTAATGGGAGTCCTCATATACTGAACACTACACGACCTGTTGCTACAGAGGAATAAGGAATCTTGGTTACATGAGTCCTCTATCCCAAAAACCTACAGAACGTCTTGCTAAGAGATAACCACCAATCAGGTTTGGGAGTATCTGGATAATGGGAGTCCTCATATACAGGAAACTTCACTGTCTATTGCTAAGGAAGAATAAGGAATTTGGCTTACACGTGTCCTCAAACAAAAAAATACTTCATGGTGTGTTGCTAAGGGTTATACACGAATATGGGTTTTTGAAGCTTAATCTAGGGAAATGAAATCCTCATATACAGGCAACTGCACGGACTTTTTCTAAGAAAGAATAAGGAATCGGTGACATGTGTTCTCAATCCCCAAAAAACTACACGGCATCTTTATAAGGTCTAAAGAAGCATCAGGGTTTCAACGCATGCATCTGGGAAAGGGAGTACTCATATACAGGCAGCTGCACAGCTGTTGCTAAAAATAAGGATTCTGGGTTATACGAGTCCTCAGTCCTGAAAACGTACAGGGCTTCTTGCTGACAGCTAAAGAAGAATCAGGAATTCGAGGCATGAATGTATGTAATAGCAGTCCTCATATATAGGAAACTACATGGCCTCTTGCTAAGAAAAAACAAGAAATCTGTTTTACACGGTTCCTCTATCAAAACATCTACATGGCGTTGTTCTGGCATGTAACACTGAAGGCTGGGCTTCTATTAAGGTTTGGGGCAGCATGCTCTAGACAGGAATACGAAGGAGCCTCTTTAGTTGTCACTCCCGTTTGATGGAATACCTGTGGGCGGTAATAGCAGTCCAGCCTTCCTCCCTAGTGCTCCACCAGAGTAAAAGCACCCCAAGAATGCCGACTCCCCCTGTCCTAGCTGCAGCACCTGCACGAAGTAGGGAGGGGAAAAATTGTCTTCCATGAAAGCTCTCCCTGATGGCAAAAGGTTCGGGACCACTGATGTAGGCGATGGTTTATCCATTGCTTTCTTTGACAAGTGGATGGGGACTGACTTGTGGCACTTGTTTCAGTGAAAGCAACAGTGTGAAGAACAAGATAAGATGCTGTGAGATTATGAAAATCAAAACACAGAGAGAGGCAAGATGGCGATGGCATAGGTGAACTGGTGAGATTCTCTGAACGGACTAAGACTGCATATTGCTGAATAGACAGACTGTAAAACAGAGGGAAAAGTGAACAAAGCCAGAAAACCCTCATAAGGATGACAGGTCATTGCAGAAGAGAAATAAAAGCAACCCCACCTTCCCTCAAAAACAGAATCGAATAGTAGGAGGGAAAGGGGGAGAGGGAGAAAAATCTACAGAAATGAAGAAAAACAAAAAGAAGAGTATGGGTCTCTCCCAGATGCCTGGGAGAGCAGACAATGAGAAAACAGATTTCGGAATGCAAACAATGAAAAGTCCCCCAGAATGCAGGGTCTCAAACTACAACTGTAGATATCTAAACAATAATGGAGACATTAAAAAGAATTGAGGAGACACAAGAAGAAATTAGGAAGGAACTGATATCTGCGATAACAGTAATAAAGAATACTGTGTATGAAATAAATAACAAATTGATAAGCATGGAAAGCAGAATTACCCAAGAAGAAGATGGAATCTCAGAGCTTGTGGACCAAAATATAGAAATAACCCAAACTCTTAAAAACACAGAAAATAAGCTCAAAAAGACAGAACTAAACCTTCAAGAGTTGAGTGACTACCTCAAGAGGCCTAACCTAAGAATATTCGGACTCCCTGAGGCAGAAAGAGAAACAGAGACCACATTGGAACAAACTTTCCATGAGATCATTCAAGAAAACTTCCCTTATCTAATCAGTGATGCAAAAATTCAAACACAAGAGATTCAGAGAATCCCTGCAAGGCACCAAATGAGAAGACCAACTCCTAGGCACATAATAATTTGCCTAAATGAAGTAGGCACAAAAGAAAAAATCCTGAAGGCAGGAAGAGAAAAAGGCCAGGTCACCTATCATGGAAGACCGATCAGAATAGTAGCAGATTTATCTGCAGAAACCCTACAGGCTAGGAGAGCTTGGAGCCCTATCTTCAACGTCCTAAAAGATAAGCAATTTCAACCAAGAATAACCTACCTGGCCAAGCAAAGCTTCATCAGTGAGGGAGAATTAAAATCTTTCCCAGATATCCAATCCCTAAGAACTTATGCTGCCACCAAACCATCTCTAAATGAAACACTTAAGAAATTACTAAACACAGAAGAAAAGGAAAAAAGAACAACGTTCTTCATGAGAGTACAGGGAAAAGAATAAAATATACACGAATCAACCCCAAAACCAAAAGAAAGACAAGAAAAAGAGAAAAAAACAAGTGGAAGAACAACAACTCAATAAGAACTCCATGATAGGGACGAACTCTCACATGTCACTAATTAGTCTGATTGTGAATGGACTAAAGGCACCACTGAAAAGACATAGAATGACAAAATGGATATGCTATCACCAGTTAACAATATACTGCCTTCAAGAGACCCATCTCACTAGAACGGACATACACAGACTCAAAGTAAGAGGATGGGAAACAAATTTTCAGGCGAGTGGAACACAAAAGTAAGGAGGAGTCACGGTCCTAATTTCAGACAAAATACCATTTAAGCTATCAAAAATTTTAAAAGATAAAGAGGGCCACTACATAATGATAAAAGGTTCACTCCATCAACAAGAAATATCTATCCTAAACATATATGCACTCAACATAGGTGCGCCAACATTCATAAAGCAACTTCTAGGAAAACTAAAGAAAGACATTGACTCTAACACCATAATAACTGGGGACTTTAATACACCACTCACAACTCTAGACAGATCATCGGACAAAAATTCAGCAAGGAGATCCAGAACCTCAATGAGACTCTGGACCCAATGGATTTAATTGATACATACAGAACACTCCATCCAAAGACCACAGAATGCACATTCTACTCATCACCGCATGGAGTATATTCTAAGATCAACCACATAACTGGACACAAATCAAGCATAAGCAAATTTAAAAGGACTGAAATTCTACCATGCACCTTCTCAATTCCATCAAACGGGAGTGACAACTAAAGAGGCTCCTTCGTATTCCTGTCTAGAGCAGGCAGCCCCAAACCTTAATAGAAGCCCAGCCTTCGGTGTTACATGCCAGAACAACGCCATGTAGATGTTTTGATAGAGGAACCGTGTAAAACAGATTTTTTCTTTTTTCTTAGCAAGAGGCCATGTAGTTTCCTGTATATGAGGACTGCTATTACATACATTCATGCCTCGAATTCCTGATTCTTCTTTAGCCGTCAGCAAGAAACCCTGTACGTTTTCAGGACTGAGGACTCGTATAACCCAGATTCCTTATTTTTAGCAACAGCTGTGCAGCTGCCTGTATATGAGTACTCCCTTTCCCAGATGCATGCGTTGAAACCCTGATGCTTGTTTAGACTTTATGAAGATGCCGTGTAGTTTTTTGGGAATTGAGAACACATGTCAACAATTCCTTATTCTTTCTTAGGAAAAGTCCGTGCAGTTGCCTGTATATGAGGATTTCATTTCCCTACATTAAGCTTCAAAAACCCAAATTCGTGTATAACCCTTAGCAACAAACCATGAAGTATTTTTTTGTTTGAGGACACGTGTAAGCCAAATTCCTTATTCATCCTTAGCAATAGACAGTGAAGTTTCCTGTATATGAGGACTCCCATTATCCAGATACTTACTCCCAAAACCTGATTGGTGGTTATCTCTTAGCAAGACGTTCTGTAGGTTTTTTGGATAGAGGACTCATGTAACAAAGATTCCTTATTCCTCCGTAGCAACAGGTCGTGTAGTGTTCAGTATATGAGGACTCCCATTACTGAAATTCCTCCTTCATTCTCAGGAAGAAGTTGAGACTTTTCGTGGGGGACCTAGAATTCCAGTTGCTTGATATCAACAGAATGACTCCCA
>NW_007255106.1:0-675 GCF_000164805.1 Carlito syrichta | reverse complement strand
CCTGGCTCGAGCTATCATAGAAGAGAAGGCAATCAGGTGTATCCAAATAGGAAAAGAAGAAGTCAAGTTATTTCTCTTTGCAGATGATATGATTGTGTACTTTGAAAACCCAAGAGAATCTGTCAAAAACCTTATTACACTGATAAAGGCCTTTGGCAAATTCTCAGGTTACAAAATAAATGTTCAAAAGACAATCGCATTTCTCTACAACAATAATAAACAAACAGAAACTCAAATAAAAAACACAATCCCATTCACAATAGCCCCCCCAAAAATGAGATACATTGGCATCTTCCTAACCATAGACGTGAAAGACCTTTTCGAGGAAAACTACAAAACACTGCTCAAAGAAATCAAAGTTGACACAAACAAGTGGAAAAATATCCCATGCTCATGGATTGGAAGAATCAACATTGTGAAGATGTCCATCTTACCTAAGGCAATCTACTAATTCAATGCAATACCCATCAAATTACCAGCAACATTCTTCTCAGACCTAGAACAAACAATGCAGGAAATCATATGGAAACACAAACGTCCAAGAATATACAGAACAATCCTTAGCAAAGAAAAACAAAGGAGGTGGTATCACATTACCAGACTTCAAACTTTACTATAAAGCTACATCATCAAAACAGCTTGGTATTGGTATAGGAACAGGCTTATAGATCAAGG
>NW_007255105.1:1964-2720 GCF_000164805.1 Carlito syrichta | reverse complement strand
TATATCCCTACAAATGCACATGAAGAAAATTAACAGCCTAACAAGCCACCTAAGGAAGCTGGAAAAGCAAGACCACAAAAACCCTAATTTCAGCAGAAGAATCCAGATCACCAAAATAAAAGCCCAAATCCAGAACATTAGAAGACAAAAAGACAATACAAAAAATCAATGAAACAAAAAGCTGGTTCTTCACAAGGATAAACAAGATCGATGGTCCCCTAGCTAGACTGACCAAGAAAAAGAAAGAAAACAACCAAATAAGCACAATCAGAAATACAAAAGATGAAGTCACATCTGACCCTGAAGAAATACAAAAGATCATTAGAGACTACTACGTACACTTGTATGGAAACAAACTTGAAAACCTCAAGGAAATGGAGGACTTTCTGTCATCACACAACCTGAAACAAGAAGAAACTGAGACCCTAAATAGACCAATAATCAAGGAAATTGACTATGTAATAAGAAAACTAACTACAAAAAAAAGTCTTGGACCAGATGGCTTTCCAGCAGAATTATATAAGACATTTAAGGAGGAGCTGATTTCAATTTTACTAAAGGTATTTCAGGCAATTGAGAAAGATGGAACCCTCCCCAAATCATTTTATGAAGCTAACATCACACTGATACCCAAGCCAGGTAAAGATCCAACAAAGAAAGAGAACTACAGGCCAATATCTTTGATGACATAGATGCTAACATTCTCAACAAGATCCTAGCAAACCAGATTCAACAACACATCTCAAAAATCATCCA
>NW_007255105.1:0-733 GCF_000164805.1 Carlito syrichta | reverse complement strand
TTTTCCAACTTATATACCATTTTCTATACCCTCCAGCAGTGTGATAATCACTTGCTGGGGGCGCACAGATTCCATGCATATCGCTCTTTACAAACTATGCATCACAAGACCACCACGAGACTTGCAAGTTCCAAGCAAACAATTCGAATTCCATGATGCTTGTTGTGCTTCACAAAACCCACATTAAGGTCACAGGTGCACAATTTCAATACAGATCATTCAAAGTGTTTTCCATAATGTTCAATAAATCATTCATATTATACTCTTTGTTCTAAACCCTGATTAATACAAAAAAACTTTCTAAGTTAACTCTAGGTTCAATCCAAGATCACTGACTCCTAATATTTTTTAACGATTAATATTATCAACTTACCACTATACTATAATCTATAAGTTTACTTAAATGACTTAGCTGTTAGTTATACTATTATCCTATTACGATTTAACATAATGCCTTATAATTCAGTTAAAACTTATTCTTAAACTACCAAACTTTACTATAATTCATGAGTTTCATATGTCTAAACTTTAATTTTTATATAATCTAATGATTGACCTTTAATACTATGCTATATCCTATTAAGCTAATACCTCATCATTAATTATTTTATAAATCTTATAGTAACTATTATATTTGAATAATGTAGCAAAAGGAAACAAAACAGCAAGCATAAATTTACGCAACTTTGAGTGTATGTGTATATATTTTATCCTAACAAGTCTACTCTAAAAG
>NW_007255104.1:687-8089 GCF_000164805.1 Carlito syrichta | reverse complement strand
CGCTACAGACATCTGAACCTTAATGTGTTGTATTTGATTTCCTATATATACTAATGCTGATTCTAAAGCATTCAACCTATCAATAATACCTTTATCTATCTGCTCTTGAATAAATAAACGTAAGCTAACATTTTGAGATAAATCATTCACATGATCACTTGTATGCACTTCCTGTATTGAAGCAGTTGCAGAAGTGGCCACAGATCCTATAATAGAAATTAGTGCAGAAATTCACAAGATCAAAGCTGCAACAAACCTACAAGGCCTATTTAACATTGCTATGGCTTGTTCTAAAATATAAGTACCTGGAAAAGAATACCACGGTTCCGGTAGCTGAACAGGCACAAAAACGTAAGAAGGATGCTTTAACAGAAATACTTGATATGGGTTACCAATAATACAGTTAGAGAAAGTACAATTTTCACAATTAATTTCAAAATGACCAAAATTATATATTACCGAGTAAATTGAATGAGCATTAGCAGTTAACAAAGCATATGGGGAATCAACACAAGTCTGTAAAAAGGTTGAAAAACAGGAATGAGGACAATAAAATGTTACAGGACCTGTTGCTGCAAACAATCAATAAAGCTGAATCTGTAATGAATGATTAGAGGATAGAGAACTTAGAAACATGGGTGTAGCCCATCCATGCGGGAGCTTTCTAGCTGTGGCATGTGTAGAGCCATTAAAACCCCAGTCACTAATATATAACTTTTCACCGGGTACAGGATAGTCCACCTTAGAGTTATAAGCACAGTCTCTCCATTTCGGGAAGCCAGCATCTCGCCATATGAGTTACCAGTCCTTTTCCGTGTCATCGAAGGGGCAAGCAGGTACGCTGAGAGGTGATGAAGCTCTAGTCGCACGGCTAGGGGCGGTTCCTCCAGGCATTAACATCTCCAGTCGCCAACCGTCCGTGATATTGTCCTGATAAGGGCTTTCTGTATTCAGAGACTTAAAGGTAGATATTAAGCAAGAAGGCTGGTAATTATTAAAAGCAGAATTATTATAAAAAACAAATAGGGAGGGAGTTGGAATGTCCTCCATAAGAAAAATTATGATTAGTAACATGTTTGACTTGAGCACGAAATAAAGCAGGCTTTCCCCATTTCCTGTAAGAAGACTTCCATTTTATCAGAGGCTTTATACTTTCTTTTGGATCTCAATGCATAGTCATAGCTGAGTAGCCTGAAGAGTCCAAATTTAAATGATTAATAACAAATAAAGTGTGATTCAAGATGTGGTGAGGAGAGCTATATGTGAACTCACCCTCTTATAACTTAATTGATTTTTTAACGTTTGGTGAACTCTTTCAACTATGGCTTGACCTTGTGGATTGTAGGGAATTTCCGTGGAATGAGAAATATTAAATTAGGAGTAAAATTGCTGGAAAGATTTAGATGTATATGCAGGACGGTTGTTGGTTTTCAGTTGCTCTGGCATACCTAGCTGTGAAAAGCAAAAGAATAAATATTGTACCACGTCCTTGTAGGCTTCTTCCAGTTTTTGCTGAAGCTAAAATAACATGAGAAAATCTATCTACAGTCATATGCAAATAAGACAATTTTCCAAAGCTGGGAAAACGAGTTACATCCATGTGTCATAGTATGTTAGATCTCAGTCCTTGAGAGTTGTCTTCTCCTGGAGCTGGAACAAAACTTTTTGAATTCTGAGAGAGTAAACTGAATGTAAATTGTTTACAATCCTCTGGGCTTAAAGGATTAGTAAAGAAACAATTCAGTAAATCAATAACTATAATATTTAAGTTAACAGGTATAGCAATCCAGCCTGTAACATTCCATGGCTCCCATAGTACTGTTAATAGCTCTTAAATCCTGTAAAAGTCTCCATATACCAGATTTTTTCTTAATTACAAAACTTAGGAGTGTTTTCAGGGCTAGTGGTTGCCATTCAGGGGGGGCTAGTAGAAGGTTCTATATGACCAGCCTTTAATTGTTGTAAAACTAGTTTTTTGACTGCCTTAGGTTTTCTAAGGGCATGGGCTATTGTTCCAACCAAACCAGCTTTTTGGCTTTCCAGGTAATAAGGTCTTGGGGACAATGGATTTAATACCAGTTTAATTTGTCTTTTCATTAACTTGGACAGGTTCCTGCATTACCTGCCGTCTTTGCCAAGTCCCTTAAAGGGATCATAGCCCATCTACAGTATTTGTGCTGAAGTTTTATTATTAGGACTATATAAATGCATGCTTATTTGAGCAAGAATATCTCTTCCTCATAATGTAAAGGGGATAGATGGAATAACGTATGGGCAAAAAGTTTTTGAATTGTCATTTGTCTAATTTAAAATTTTTAGAGCTATTGGCTACTGAGGGTACTCGACCAATGCCTATGAGTCCTAAAGGAGCTTTTTGAGTAAACCAAGAAGCAGGCCAATTTTCCCAGCAATACAGGAAACATCGGTTCCGGTGTTCATTAAGTCTTTAATCTTAACTCCTTGTATATATAGAGGTTTAGAGTTAGTAACCTCCTGAACCAAAAAAACAACATCGCTAGATTCAAATTCAGAGTTACCTCTAGGCAGGTTAGTTAATTTTACCTGTTTTATGATAAGGCAGGAGCAGCAACTGGGCTATTTTCTGACCTTTGTTAAACTGTACAGTTTTGTTAGGGGGAGCAACAAGCACCTGGATTTCCCCTGTGTAATCCGAATCCACCACTCCAGGAATAATGGAAATTCCTTGTAAAGACAAGAAACTTCTGCCTAATATTACACCCACTATTCCTTCTGGGAGAAGGCCCTTCTCCCATAGGAATTGGTGTTACCGGAATGTTTGGAGTTAATATTGTTGTGGTGGAGGAACACAAGTTCAGTCCGGTACTCCCAGGGGTGGCTCGTTGTTGATTTAAAGGATTACCTTTTTTATGAAATTTAGATAGGCATTCTCTAGCTTATTGAAAGCCTTTTTGGCAGTTGGAACTCAAAGTTTTTAGTCGAGTAGACCCAGTAAATGGTGACAGTGTGCCATGTAAGTTAGCTATATCTTGCTTAATCAATATCTGCTAATGTGTCTGACTTGACTACAGTTAAAGCAAGACTGAAATGAGATATTCTTTTGTTTATTACTTATATACTTTTACTTATATAAATTATTTATATATTGCTTATATTATTTATTACTTATATATTATTTATATATATTGCTTATATTGCTATATATACTGCTTGTATTGCTTATATTATTTATTTTACTTATATTACTTATATTATTTACATATTACTTATATTTGACTTATATTATTTATATTACATATATATTCTTTATATACATAGCTTATATTGATTATATATATTGCTTACATATATTACTTATATTACTTATATCACTTATACTTTTCTTATATACATTTGTTTATTATTACTTGAGCTTTCTACATTTCTATAAGGAAAAGAAAAGTGTGACTAAGTTCAGGTTTTATTTCAGTATTCTTAACTTTTAAGGAAAACTTTAGAGAGAGGTACAGCAAGGGTGGCAAGAAGGAAGGGTTTTTAATCATCATAATTATCATTAGCATTGTCTGATATAATCAATTATATTGCCAGTCTTTTTTATCAGACTTATTAAAGCCTAACAAGGGTTATTAGCATTTTTAACAGCCAATTGTTTTACTAAAATTTTTGCTGCCTCTTTGCTAGTAATTGCTCGTTTGATGGTGATGGTTATTTTAGAAATGAAACCCTCATAATTTTTATCTGCCTTTTGCTTTATCTTAGACAAAGAAAGAGTTTAAGTGAAATTAGCAGGCAACTTTCTGTACAAAATCTAGAAAAGAATTTACTTTATCTTTGCTTACCTTAACACCTTTATGTTTTAACACTTTAGACATGTTTCAAATATAGTCTTGCCTTTCTTTGGAGCCACAGTTCCCCAAAGCGGTAAAAACACCAATGTACACAATATACAGTAATATCTCTGCAAACACTGAATCGCTCTTTATGGCGATAACAAGTCACGCAGTCCGTCGGCGACACTATACACCCAATCTGCTTGCCTATCAACCCGCGCACTCCTGGGGGACTACAGCACCCTAAGGCAAGGTGTGTCCTGAAACAAGATGAATGAACAAACGGGGAACATATATATACAATTACCAGAGTCAGGTCCCTGGGTTCGGGAGCCAAAGCTGTCAGAGTATAGGCTCCGACCTAGGAGGGAGGGTTAGGACTCGCCCCGGAGAATCAAGATGGAGAGAAGAGACCACTCGGAGGCAGTTCTTCTGGAATCAGTCTGATCAGGCCTTAGTCTAAATTTTATTCAGACTCCTTCCAACTTATATACCATTTTCTATACCTTCCAGCAGTGTTATAATTACTTGCTGGGGGCCTATAAATTCCATGATGTATATCGCACTTTACAAACTATGCATCACAAGACCATCACGAGACTTGTAACTTCCAAGCAAACAATTCGAACTCCATGATTCCTGACGTGCTTCACAAAACTCACATCAAGGTCTCAGATACACAATTTCAATACAGTTTGTTCAAAGTGTCTTACATAGTGTTCAATAAATCATTCTTATTGTACTCTTTGTTCTAAACACTGATTAATACAAAAATTTTCTAAGTTAACTAAGGGTTCAATGCAAGTTCACTGACTCCTAATATTTTTTAATGATCGATATTATCAACTTAACACTATATTATAATCTGTAAGTTTACTTAAAAGACTTAATTTTTTGTTTATTCAATTAACCTATTATGATTCAACATAGTGCCCTGTAATTCTATAAAAATTAATTCAAAACTTATTCCTTACCATGACTTATATGAGTTTCATAAATCTAAACTTTAATTTTTATATTATCTAGTGATTGGACTTTAATACTATGCTCTATCTTATTAAGCTAATACCTTATCATTAAATCTTATAATTATCATTGACGTATGATTTTTAAATCATAACACTATAATACTCATTTTATTTTAATAAACTACGACTTTAACCCAAAACGTAAATCTTTTTTCCTATTATATTAATACATGGCTACGTGTATGTGAGAACTCCCATTACCCAGATTCCTACTTCAAAAATCTGATTCGTGGTTACCACATAGGAAGACAGCCTGTAGTTTTGGGACTGAGGACTCATATAAGGAAGATTCCTTATACTTCCTTACCAATATGTTGGGTAGTTTCATGTATATGACGAACTCCATTAACCAGCTTCCTGCTTCACTATGCAGATTGCCGAGACAGTTCCTGGTGACCGAGAATTCCAGTTTTGTGAATATCAAGAGAAAGACCTCCATAATATTCTTTGGGAACTGGAATCCAAGTTTCCTGGTTCCCCGTCACAAGACATCACCAAAATGTGGAATATTCCGAACCCAAAACTCCAATTCCTACCTGCCCACTGACAAGAATTTTCTGTACTTTGAGGTCACCTGAATCGAGGAATTTTGTACCAATATACCTTTTGACTCTGGGGAACATGATTATGGTCAAAGATGGTCCCAGAAAAAAAAAGGATTTCTAGGGCTAAATCCTAGATTACAACTAACAAGAGGACCAGAAAGATCCTGAGAATCTGTAATGACAGATTTAGCATATCAACGGAGGAAGGAGCTCTGCAAATGTAGGAACCCAGAAGCCCAGATTGCTGATTAAACCTTATCAAGAGGCCATGTATATTCCGGAAAATGAGAACCCCTAGAAACGGATTTCCTTTTAATTCTCAGTAAGATGCCCTGATTTTTCCTGTCGATTTGTATTCCAAATTCAGTATATCAAAAGACAGATGCCCAGAAGTTTCCTAGATTTGTGGATTCCAGGATTCCTGGTTACCATTAAAAGTATGTAGTAAACATTTGGCAAAAGCTAAACGCTTGTCCCTTCTCAAAATTAAAGAGATAGGGAATGGGAGGATTACATGGTTCACCTTAAGACCAGAGTTACATCCAAATATGGCAAGAAGATTCTTTTTGTCCTGGAATCTGACCTTAGATGTTCTGAGGAACCTGAAGGGCTTGGAGTGCCCAATACCATTTACAACTTTTAAGAGGACCAGAATGTCGCTGGAGTCCTGAAATGACCAATTCATAATATCCGAATGCTAAATTGCTCTGAAACATTTGGGGAGCTTGAAGATCTCTTTCTTGTTTGTCCCACAGCAGACAACCTGGGAATTTTCTGGATTAAGGGCCCGTACAACCATGATTCTTTATTTGTAATTAGTTGGAGGCCATGTAGTGTCCTGTATGTGAGGATTTTCTTTCCCATGATTCCTGTTTCTAAACCCTGATCTTGTTTAGCCCTTAGTAAGAAGTCATGCAGATATTTTGATAGAGGAACCGTGGAAAACAGATTTCTTCTCTTATATTAGTACGAGGCCTTGTAGTTTCCTCTATAAGAGGATTGCTATTACCCACTTTCATGCCTTGAATCCCTGATTCTTCTTTAGCCATCAGGAAGACGCCCTGTAGATTTTCAGGACTGAGGACTCGTATAACCCAGATACGTTTTTTTAAGCAACAGCCGTGTAGTTACCTGTATATGAGTGCTCCTGTTCACAGATACATGCGTTGAAAACTTGATTCTTGATTAGATCTTAGGAAGACGCCGTATACCTTTTTGGAGATAGAAAAAATGTCACTCACATTCCATATCCTTTCACAGGAAAAGTCAGTGCATTTGCCTGTATATGAGGATTTCATTTCCCTAGTTTATGCTTCAAAAACCAAATTCGTGTTTAGCCCTTAGCAAGAAACACTGAAGTTTTATTGGGATGGAGGACATGTATAAACCAGATTCCTTATTCTCCTTTAGCAATAGACAGTGAAGTTTCCTGTATATGAGGACTCGATTATCCAGATTCCTACTCCCGAAACCTGAATGGTGGTTATCTCTTAGCAACACGGTCTGTAAATTTATGGGATGGAAGCCTCGTGTAACCAAGATTCCTTATTCTGCCAAAGCAACAGGTCGTGCAGTGTTCTGTATAAGAGGACTCCCATTACTCATATTCCTGCTTCATTCTCAGCAAGACGCCAAGATATTTCCTGGTGACCTAGAATTCCAGTTGCTTGGATATCAAGAGAAAGACTCCCATAAAATTCTTGAGGAATGGGAACCAAAGATTCCTGGTCCCTTTTCAAAAGGTACACTAAAAATGTGCTGACATAGAAGCCCAGATTGCAGATTAAACCTTATCAAGGGACTTTGTAGATTTAGGCGATTGAGAAATCCAAGAACCGGAATCCCTTTCCGTTCTCATCAAGATGCCCTGAATTTCCCTGTCCATGTGGATTCCAAAACTCTGTTTAGAAAATACAGATGCCCGGATGTTTGCCTAGGAAGTGAATCCATAGATCTGGTTACATTTTATAATTCGTACTAAATATTTAGCAACTGCAAACCCTCGGCTCTTCTACGAATA
>NW_007255104.1:0-667 GCF_000164805.1 Carlito syrichta | reverse complement strand
CGTACTACCAGATACCCGATTACAACTCTCAAGAAGACCAGAAAGATGCTGGAGTCCTGAAATGACTGATTCATAATACCCACAAGCCAAATGTCTCCGAAATATTAGTCAAGCTCGAAGCCTTGATTCTTGATTATACCGCAGCAAGACAACCTGAGAATTATTCGGATTGTGGACTAGTGTATCACAGATTCCTTATTCTTCTTTACTGAGGGGTTGTGTAATGTCCAGTATATGAGGACTCCCATTCACCAGAATTCTGTTTAGAAACTCTGATTCTTGCTTTTCCATTAGCATGATGTCATGTAGATATTGTGATGGAGGAACTGTGTAAAAGAATTTTCTTAGTTCTCCTTAGCTAGAGATCATGTAGATTCTGCATATGAGGACTGCTATTACCTAAGTTCCAGAATCTAAACCCTGATTCTTATTTAGCCCACAGCAGATGGTCTGTTGATTTTATGGACTGAGGACTGCTTTAACGCCGATTCTTTTGTGTCCTTGACAAGGGTCTGTGTATTTTCCTGTATATTAGTACTCTCATTAGATACATCCTGCTTTGAAACTCTGATTCTTTTAAGAACTTTCCAAGATGCTCTGTAGATTTTTGGGATTGAGGACTCGTGTAACCCAGGTTCTTTATTCTTTCTTAATAAAAGTTCATGTA
>NW_007255103.1:2625-11096 GCF_000164805.1 Carlito syrichta | reverse complement strand
TTTTCCAACACCATTTACTGGATAGGTTCTCCTCTCTCCAGTGGTTGTTGTTGGAGGCTTTGTCAAAGATGAGATGGTCCATAATATTCCATTGTGTATATGCAGCACTTTAAAAAGAATTCAGTCCAGCTTTAATGGGCAGCATGGTTGGTTCCAAGTTTTTGCTATTGTGAATAGAGCTGCAAGAAATATGCATGTGCAGGTATCTTTTTTGTAGAATGATTTGAGTTACTCTGGGTATATTACAAATAGGTGGGTCATATGGAAGGTCAATTTCTAGTTCTTTCAGAAATCGCCACACTGTCTTCCAAAGAGGTTGCACTAATTTGCATTACCATTAGCAGTATAGAAGCATTCCTATTTGTCTGCATCCTCACTAGCATCTTGTTTGTTTTCTTAATGATGGCCATTCTTACTGGGGTTAGGTGGTATCTCAATGTGGTTTTAATGAGCATTTCTCTGATGATTAGTGAAGCTGAGTCCTTTTTCATGTGTCTGTTAGTTGCCCATATATCTCTTTTTTGAGAAGTATCTATTCATATATTTTTCCCACTTATTAATGGGGCTGTTTGTTTTTTTTCTGGCATGTTAGAGTTCCTTGTAGATCCCAGATATTAGGCCTTTGTCAGATATATAGCTGGCAAATAATTTTTTTCCATTTTGTGGGCTGTTTCCCTGCTCTCTTGATAGTTCATTTTGCTTTGCAGAAGCTTGTCAGTTTGATGAGGTCCTTCTTGCCTATCTTATTTCTTATGGTATGGGCACTTAGGGTTTTGATCAGGAATTGGATGCCAGTTCCAATTTCCATAAGGATGTCTCCTGCATTTTCTAATAATCCTATAGTTTGAGCTTTTACGTTTAGGTCTTGGATCCATTTAGAGTTAATTTTTGTGTTTGATGATCGGTAGGGGTCCTGTTTCAATCTTCTGCATGTGATCAGCCAGTTTTCCCAGCATCATTTACTGAATACGTTCTCCTCTCCCCAGTGGTTGTTGTTGGAGGCTTTGTCAAAGATGAGTTGGTTGAGAAATTGAGGCTTTACTTCTGGAATCTCTATCCTGTTCCATTGGTCTGTATGCCTAATCTTGTAACAATACCAGGGTATTTTGATTACTGTAGACTTATACTAAAGTTTGAAGTTTGAAAGCGTGTTACCTCCTGCTTTATTTTCTGAAGGATTGTTTTGGCTATTTGTGGTATATCTTTTTCTTTCTTTTTTTTTTGGCTATTGTGAATGGTATTGTGCTTTTTATTTGGTTCTCTGCCTGCTTGTTATTGGTATATAAGAATGCAATGGTCATTTGAACATTTATTTTGTACCCCAAGACTTTGCCAAAGTCCTTTATCAGTGAAAGCAGGTTTTTGACTGATTCTTTTGAATTTTTGAGGTATAGGATCATATCATCAGTCAAGAGGGATAACTTGACTTCCTCTTTTCCTTAGTATACTTTCAATAAGATTGGTATCAGCTCCTCCTTTTGCATTTTGTGAAATTCTGCTCACAATCCATCTGACCCAGGGCTTTTTTTTTTTTTTTTGTAGGTAGTTTTCTTATGACAGAGTCAATTTCCTGGGTTGTTACTGATTTACTTAGTGTCTCAACGTCTTCTTGTTTCAACCTTAGGAGGTTGTGTGATATTTGAAACTCCTCCATTTCATTAGTTTATCAAGTTTGTTTCCATACAGTTATGCATAGTAATCTCTGACAATTTTTTGTATTTCTTGAGGTCAGCTGTGATTTGGTCTTTTGTATTTCTGATTGTGTTTATTTGGATTTTTTCTCTCTTTTTCTTGGTCATTCTGGCTAGGGGTCCATCACTCTTATTAATTCTTTCAAAGAATCGGCTTTATGTTTTGTTGATTTTTCCTGATATTTTTGTTTTCTATGTCCTGTATTTGGGCTTTTACATTGGTGATCTGTATTCTTCTGTTAAAGTTAGGGTTTTGATGGTCTTGTGTTTCCAGCTCCCTTAGGTGTTTTGTAAAGCTGTTAACTTGTGATTTTTCCATTTTCTTGATGTGTGTTCAGAGAGATATAAATTCCCTTCTCAGAACTGTTTTTTTGGCATCCCAGAGGTTTTGGTAAGATGTTTCTTCGTTTTCATTTGTTTCCAGGGATCTTTTAATTTCTTTTTTGATTTCTTTGTTGACTTTGTAGTCATTCAGCATGATGCTGTCTTGCGTTCATGTCTTTGTGGATTTGGGGGAAATTTTTTGGTGTTGATCTTTTCTTTTTTTATTCCACTGTGGTCTGAGAAGGTGCACAGCAATATTTCAACCTTATGGAATTTGTTTATGCTTGAATTATGGCTAAGGATGTGATTGATCTTGGAGTACATTCTATGTGGTGGTGAGTAGAATGTATATTCTGTGGTTATTTGGTAGAATATTCTGTAGGTATCTATTAAGTCCATTTGGTTGAGTGTCAACTTGAGGTTCTGGATCTCTTTGTTAATTTTTTGCCTCAATGATCTATCTAGGATGTGAGAGGGGTATTTAATTCCCCAGCTATAATAGTGTTTAGGTAAACATCTTTTTTTTTTCAGTTTAGTTAGTACTTGCTTTATCAATGCTGGTGCTCCTGCATTGGGTGTATATATGTTTAGGATGGATATTTCTTGTTGATAGATTCAACCTTTCATCATTATGTAATGTCCTTTTGTATCTTTTACAATTTTTGATAACTTAAAAGTTGTTTTGTCTGATATTAAGATCATGATTCCTGCCTTCTTTGTGATTCATTTGCCTGAAACTCATTTTCTATCCTCTAACTTTGAGTCTGTGTGCACCCCATTTGATGAGATGAATTTCCTGGATGTAGCAAACATTTGGGTCATGGTTTTTTTCCAGTTTGCCATTCTGTTTCTTTCCCGTGGTGCATTTAGTCAATTCACATCCAGGCTGATTATTGAAATATGATCTTTTTATCCCCTCATAAAGTTTTTATAAAGTTTTTTTTTTCTTTTAGCTTTGGGGTTGATGTATATGTGTTTCAAGTTTGCTGTTGCAATGTATTCTCTGTTCATTGTGTGTTCTGCTGTTCTCTTGGGAAGTGTGTTGTCATTCTTTTTGAATACTTTTTAAAGCATCTCCTGTGGAGCTGGTCTGGAAGCTGCACAATCTCTTAGGGATTGGATGTCTGGGAAGGATTTTATTTTCCATTACTGATGAAGCTGAGATTGGCTGGGTAGGAAATTTTTGGTTAAAATTGTTTATCTTTGAGGACTTTGAATATTGGTCCCTTCTAGCTTGTAATGTTTCTGCTGATAGGTTTCCTGCTATTCTGATTGGTTTTCCCCAGTAGGTCATCTGACCTTTCTCTCTTGCTGCCTTTAGGACTTTTTCTTGTGTGCCTAATTTGTGTAGACAAATTATTATGTGTCTAGGCATTGGTCTTCTCATTTGATGTATTGTGTGGGTTCTCTGTATCTCTTTTGTTTGGCTGGTCACATCTCTGGGGAGTTAAGGAATATTTTCTTGGATTACCTCCTGGAATGCTTGCTCCAAGGTGCTCTCCATTTCCCTTTCTTCTTCTGGGATATCAATCAGGCATAAGTTTAGCCTCTTGATATAATCACACATCTCTTATAGGCTTTGTTCTTTCTTTCTGCATTTTCTTTCTGTTTTTTACAGATTGAGTTAATTCCATTTTCTGGTCTTCAAGTTCTAAGATTCTGCTGCTTGATTGATTCTATTATCCATGATTGTTATCTTGCTATTTTCCTGGGTAAAATTTTTTATGGCCAAAAGTTCTGTTACAAGTTATTTCAGTGTTGCATCTTGACTTCCTTGAGTCTTATTCACTCTTTCCATCCATTTTCAATCCCTGTTTTATTCTGGGGCCAATCATTGGTGACTACCATTGTTTGGGTTCTGAGGTCTGATTTTTCAGGTATTTTCTCTTTGTTACAGTGGAAAATACCTGTGGCCTTCTGCTGGTTCTTCCTCACTTGTAACAGATCCATATCTCTTTAGTTCCATTAGTAAGTGGCAATGGGAGAGGCTTTCACTTCTGGTGTTTACTCAGCCCTCTGTTTTTCCCTTATCTAGAACATCTCTGGATGTTCTATTTTGAAAGAGAGCTGTGGGTGGGGAGTTTTTCTATCTCTTGCATTGAGAGTTGAATAAGGTGGAGGATGGCATGTTCTCTTTTACAGAGTTTGTTGAGGATCTTTATCATGAAGGGATGCTGAATATTATTGAATGCCTTACCTGCATCTATTGGGATGATAATATATTTTCCCCTTAATTCTGCTTATGTGTTGTATCACATTTTTGAATTTGCATATGTTGAACCCACAGTCACCTTTAAGTCCAGGATGGTATCAGGATAAGCAACTAGGGATATTCCACTGCACTATGTTTTGTCAAAAATTAATTATAACAATGAAAGGACCAGTACAAAAAGATATTTCATATTTGGAAAAGATAGAATGCAAGCAAAACTCTGCTCTATTTGCATCTTTGAATGCAGAAATAAAACGTTAAATCGACAGATTTTTTTTCTGAGATTGCTAAGTTAACTTAGGCATGTTAAGAGTTTGGTAAAATCTGTGGAGAAATACCTAAGTTCTTTCTTAATGTTATGTTATTCCTAAAATCCTAGGTATTAATCTGCATGAAAATAAGACATTGTGTACATTACATGATCTCTTAGGTCTCATTTTTGATTCCTGAATGTGAGATACTATAAAAAAAAGTCGACAACTCTAGTCATGAAAACTGGACCATATTAAGGTGCAATACTTTGTGAAGAATTTACCACTTCATGAATTATTACACAAAAGTTCATCAAACCTTTAAAGGAAAAGGAAGAAAACTGTGCAATGTTTATGAATGTGGCAACATGAGGAAGTTTAGGGGGAACACTTTGCCATACAAGGGGTCTTCTCTTGTTTTAAATGTAGTCTGTGGGAGCAGTCTGTATCATCAAGTACATGAATCACTCCTTCATTCCTCAGTATTCAAATCTACTTTCCTGTGCTCAATTTAAGCAGAGGTTTCTAATTACACTTCCCCATAAGTGTCAGATGGGGTATTGTCACAGGAGGGTATCATCTGAAATAAGGATTAATGGAGAGAAGAGTCTTATGACGTGTTTAGGTGCATTGTTGTCAGGTGTGGGCTACAAAGACACTGCTCTCAACAGTCCCCACAATGGCTGTCTCACAAGGTTGGTCCTGATGCAGCCACAGCTGCAGTTCACAGAGCTGGCTGATAGTTGTGCTTTGGTGTCTTTTGGTTAGATGTTTGTGTCCATGATCCTTTTCTGCTCACTCTCCAGTCATATCTACTGGGTCAACTGGTTTGTTCCAGTTATTTTGTAGGAGGCATTTGTTTGTAACAATTCTTCAGAGTGTCTTTAGAGTTTCTACCCTCACTACATAAGCCACTGTCTGATGACCACACACTTCTTGTATCCTTAATGTGTGTCTTTATCAGAGGAGTTGTGAAGAATCCTAGTTAACTTGTAGTTCCTCTCATTGTGATGTTGCTGGGGTTACTTATGAAGATGGACCTTTTATCTTTGGTCCCATCAACATTCTTTCCATTTATTTTACAGTTTGATACTATGGCAAGTATAGCAGACTCTTTTAAGTATCTCACTGAACTCTCAAATGAACTAGATGAAGTAGGAAAATTGATTCCTATTTACAGGTAAGGAAATTGAGACTGCAGAGCTCTTAGCTTTTTTAATTTCACAAAAGTTCCTGGCATATTTTGAATCTTAATGTGAAACTTTACCTGTAAGGTGTATTCTGCTTTGTGTCTCTCTGCCAGTAACCTCAAGGCTACATGTCCCATTCAGAGTCCATATTCCATTTCATGATAGGAAACTTGCACAAATAGGATCTTGGTGGGAAAGAGAGATAGCTGGAGCTTGGCCATATATGTCCTCTGGCTTAGCCGTGGAAAGGTTAAGCTTAACGAGTGAGTTGGAGCAGTAGTAAATCCTGACCAGCTTTCACCTGGAAGATGTCTTCACATTAAATAATCAACTAACTTTTTGTAGGTTCAGTTTATTTGTATTAATGTCTCCTCTGGGCTTTCTCTTGCAGGTTGTGCTACGCATTGACATATAACACAAATATCAATGAAGATAATGCATTACCATGCTACCAAATGGTAACAGCGTTCATTTTCTCTTCTTGTGTTGACTATAAAAGGAATATATACTGTAAAAACAATAAAATTGTATATACCTTTATAAAGTGAAAGTCTCCCCCTCAACTCACTCCTTTCTTAGAAGGAACTACTGTTAGCAGGTTCGCATTTGCTCTTCTGAGCATTTCTATAGAATTTGCAAATACATATTTCTATACAACTTAAATATTTTTTAAAATATAAAAACATTACATCATTCCACATTGTTTTTCTTTCTCAGGCTACATATTATTGACATCTTTCCACATCAGTGCACATAATTCTTACTAAATTTTTGATGTCTTAAAGGTATTCCAAAAACGGATATACTGTGCTTTAACTGTTCTTTCTTTGTTAGAAATTTAGGTTACTTATAGCTTCATTATTATAAATAATGCTGCAGTAAGACCCTTATATGTAATTTATTATTCCAGAATCTAACAGCTCAGATTGTCTTGATTTCTTATAGACTATGTCAAATTTTTCATATTTTAATCGGGATTACTGGTTTATAGGAAAATTAATTTATCAGTGGATAAAAACACTTATGAAGAATCTGAACTTCGAAGTCATCCATCTGAGTGTTATGGCAGAGAAATCATGAAATTTAGTAAGTACTATGTTCCCTCCATTAGTTTCTAACAAGTCAGTATTTCTGTATCAACTTAAATTTAAGTGTTTGCATTGCCTTTACTCTTTTTGTTCAGAAAAAAAGTATAACTTTGCCAGGCTCAGTGGCACAGCCTGTAATCTCAGCATTTTGGGAGGTTGAGGTGAGTGGATTGCCTGAGCCTGCGGATTCGAGACCCACCTGGGCAACTTGATGAACACTCACCTCTACAATAAATTAGCTGGGCATGGTAGTGTGCACCTGTACTTCTAGCTACTTGGGAGGCTGAGATGGAAGGATCACTTGATCCCAGCAGGCCAAGGCTGCAGTGGCCAGAAGTGGCCATTGCACTCCAGTCTGGGAGACAGAGTGAGACTCCTACTCAAAAAACAAAAAAGCATGACATTTTCTTGACTTTAAAACTTCTGACTGAAGGGGTTATTGTTTGGGCTTCAGAGAGGATAATGTATTGCTGTTCTATCATTTCTCTTCACTGTAGGTTGCATTGGATAAAGATCATGGAATTGGACATGGTACATTAGATATAAATTATTGGGTCAAAATTTAGAAGTAACAAACCAAAGATAGGAGTCTACTGCTATGATTTTCAACAAAGAATTTACTTTGATTTCCAAAGTCTTTGTGATTCATAGTAGAAATTCACACATGTGTAAAGAGATGTGGCTCTCCTGACAGTGTCTGTCTTGGGCATCAGTAGTTAAATCTGCCACATTTGTATTGGCAGATTTTTTAAATTGTCCAATTTTCAAATATAACTTTTTTTGCACACTGTGGGCTGTATGGTCAAGGAAGGTTTCCCCCCAAAAAACCTGGAATTTATTTATAAAAGATTGTGCATTTATTCTTACATGTTTAAACTTCTGTCTCCTTGAATACACTCCATTTGGTACAATATACCTATTGAAACACTTTTTCCACTGTGCAAAACAGTTTTTGAACTTGTCAATTTTAATGCCCTTTTTTGTTTTACCTCTTCCATACTGGCAAAACATTTCTTTTGAGGACTTTTTTTCATCTGGGGAAACAAAAAAGTCACCTGGGGCAAGATCACATGTATAGGGAGGATGTGGCATGGGGGTCATGCTGTTTTTGGTCAAAAACTGCTAAACACCCAGTGCTTGGTGTGGGGTTTGTTCGTGTAAATCACTCATCATGAAATGAGCAAATGTGTTGAAATAATCTCCAAAACTACTTCGCTGAAGCCTAACACAGCCTATTACAACAATACCTAAAGAGGATTGTTCAGTAAGATGAGTACTATTATTCAGGATCATGATTACAACTTTTCCAGATAATAATAAAAAGAAATTATCCTTAGTAGTGTCTTGTTGCTTTAAATGCTGTTCATATAGTACCTGATTTAATGCTTGCACCGACCCTATGAGAAAGCCACAGAGTGTAAATAAGTTATCAAAGTCACTTTGCTGGTGTATCTGAGATTTGATCTCAGGCCAGCCTGGTTCCTAAGTTATTTTTATTCTATTGCTTCTGGATCAGGGAAGGCTCTGTATATACTATAAATTATTTTAAAAAAATAATTTGAAAGAGGTTTATTTCCGGCAATAAGGCTGATAAGGACCAGCTAAAAACAGCTAAATCTTCTGGAATGCATATCAATAACCGTTTAGAATACACCAATGAGCTACAAAATATTAGAGCTATCAAAGCAAAATTTTTTTTTTTTTTAAAATAAGTG
>NW_007255103.1:878-2112 GCF_000164805.1 Carlito syrichta | reverse complement strand
ATCCTTCCTATAAGAAATGTCCTTTTAAAAAAAATTTAAAGATATGGGGTACAATTCAGGTTTGGTAGATAAGTGCTCATCATATAGGTAAAGTTTGGGCCTTCTGTTGATCCCTACTTCACCTGGGTTGAGATCAGATACCCTTATTGATGTTATGTGCCACTCCCTTCTCTCCTCTGGCAGCATCCCTCTACTGCCAAACACTTTCCTATAGTGTTATGATAAAAGTTCAGGGTCCACTTATATGTGAGAACATGTGGTACTCATTTCTTTTTTTCTGTGACAGATCATTGAGTATGATAGAAAACCAACTTTTTATACAACCCAGCAATCTTCCTTCTGGGAATACACCCAAAGGAACTAAAATTACTCTATGAAAAATATACCTGCACACATGTTTACTACAGCATTATTCACAAAGGCGAAAACATGGAGCCACCAATGCTGCACATCAAAAGTGAACTGGATAAAGAAAATAAGGCATGGACTCACGATGGAATATTATGCCACCCTAAAGAAGAACACAATTATGGACTTTGCAGCAACTTGCATGAATTTGGAGTCTATCATAGTCAGTGATCTATCACAGAAGCAAAGAACTGAGTACCACATGGTCTCACTCATAAGCAGATCCTGAAAATTTATATTATTATAAAAAGGAACTGGCAGTAGCAGGAAAATTCAGGAATGGGGGACACATAACATCAATAAGGGTGACTCATTCTAATTCAGGCAAAGTAGATCTACTGGAAGGCCCAAAACTCACCTAAACTATTTATGTACACAATCCTGACTTGTACCCCACAATTTTAAAATAAAATTAAATTAAAAGAAAGAATAGAGAGATATAAGAGCAGATTAAATTAAAGGTAACCCGATGAAAGGAAGATTAAAGATCAAAGTGAGAATCAATGAAACAAAAAAGGGACAATCAATGACTCAAAGTTGTATTTGAGAAAGTTAATAAAAACGATAGATCTCCAACTGAGTGATTGGGGAAAATGATGAAATTACCAGTATAAGGAATGAGGTAGGTGACATCATTAAAGGGCTGGCAGAGATAGAGTTAGTGTTAACCATATTTTCCACTACAGAGTCAACCTTTCCCACTCTTCCAAATTATCCTTTTTGGAAAGAAGTTGCTATGTGCAGACCACACTTAAGGTGAGAGGATACTCTGCCTCCTTTGGGATGGAATATATACATAATGTATTTGAAATTCTATGTGGGGGAT
>NW_007255103.1:0-749 GCF_000164805.1 Carlito syrichta | reverse complement strand
GGGCCTGCAATGAGGACCTCAGTTCATCTGGGAAGATGAGACAGATCTTAACTATCTAGAGAACAAAGTCACTGGCTCACAGGTGCAAAGGAAGAGTAGAAACAGCACAGTACACACTCACCTGCTGCTGGAGGTATCAGGGGCAACTTCTGAAGGAGGTGGGTCTAATGAGGCCCAGTGCATAGGTATAAATACAGGAAATGGCCAGAAGCCATTCCAGGTAGAAGGAAGTCAGAGTGTTGTCAAACAGAACAGAGGTGGAGAACAAGGAAGGGGAGTTGGGGGGTTGTAGTAGCCCCCTTGTTTTAAGGATAGTTCCAGGGTGCATTTTCCTCTAGGTCTCCACAATTAAACATCTCACCACTCAGCTCCAATGACTGAACATTGTATAATAAGAACTTACCTTTTGTGAGTTTCAGGCCTTGGGCAGGAGGGCCACCAGTTGCCTCTTTTGTGCGTCATCAGTTCGAGCTCAGTTCCACAGAATAGGGCTTTGAGTTTTGCTCTAAATAGCAAGGGATTTGTTGGTGGTGTCCAGCAGGAGTGAAGGACTCACATTCCAAAAGATGTCTCTGGCTGTGGGCTCACAGTGGGCTCTGGACTGGAGACTGGAAGCTGAGAGACTCCAAGAAGGAAGAGGACATTGGGGTCAACCTTGTGAAAAGAGACTAGTGAGATGGGATGCTGGAGAGGGGGGTGAAGTGGGGTGGGGGAAAGAAAGAGGGGATAAGGAGAGGAGGAAACAGGGG
>NW_007255102.1:2671-11080 GCF_000164805.1 Carlito syrichta | reverse complement strand
AACTGACTTAACGAGTTAGACAGCTGGCTAGCCAGCTGACTTAACTAGCTAGCTACCTAGCTAGCCAACTGGGAAGCCAGCTGATTAACTAGCTGACTTAAATAACTAGCCAGCTGGCTATCCAGATGACTTAACTAGCTTGCTACCTCACTAACCATCTGGCTAGCCAGCTGATATAACTAGTTGACTTAACCTGCTAGCCAGTTGGCTAGCCAGCTGACACAACTAGCTGAATTAACTAGTTATCCAGCTGGCTAGTCAACTGACTTAACTAGCTTTCTACCTAGCTAGCTATCTGGCTATCCAGAGGACTTAACAAGCTGACATAATTAGCTTGCCAGCTGGCTAACCAAATGACTTAATTAGCTCACTACCTAGCTAGCCAGCTGGCTAGACAGCTGTATTAACTAGCTGACTTAAATAACTGGCCTGCTTGCTAGTCAGCTGAATTAACTAGCTGGCTACATATCTAGCCAGCTGGCTAGCCAGCTGACTTACCTAGTTGTCTTAAGTTAGCAAGCTGGCTAGCCACCTCACTTAACTTGCTAGCTATCTATGCAGACAGCAGGCTGGCCAGCTGACTTAACTAGCTGACTAAAACAACTATCCTTCTGGCTAGCAAGCTGACTTATCCAGTTATCTACCTACCTAGCCAGGTGGCTAGACAGCTGACTACACTAGATGACTTGACCAGATAGCCAGTTGGCTAGCCAGGTGACTTAACTCGCTGATATCACTAGCTAGCCAGGTAACTATCTAGCTGACTTAAGTAGCTAGCTACCAAACCTAGCCAGTTGACTAGCCAGCTGTCTTAACTAATAGAATTAATCAGCTAGCCAGTTGGCTAGCCAACTGACTTAACTAGCTCACTACCTAGCTAGCCAGTGGCTAGCCAGCTGACTAAAGTAGCTGACTTAATTAGCAGCTACCTAGTTAGCCAGCTGACTTAAATATTTAGCTAACTAGCTAGCTACCTAGTTAGCCAGTTGACTTAAATAGTTAGCTAACTAGATAGCTACCTAGCTAAAAAGCTGACTTAAATAGTTAGCTGCCTTGTTAGCTAGCTGACTTAACTAGCTAGCTTAATCATTATCTAACGTTCTAGCTAGGTGACTTAATCATCTGACTTATCTTGTGAGCTAATGAGCTGGTAAGCTGACTCATTCAGCTGATTTAACTCGTTATCTAGCTAGCTAGCTATCCGACCATCCAGCTGTCTTTTCTTGTTGGCTAACTAGCTATCTAGCCTACTCCACCTGCTGACTCAACCCATTTGATAACTGGTTAGCTAACTGTCTCAACCAGCTGTATTAACCCATTAGTTAGCTAGCTAACAAACCTGACTCAACCTGCTGACTTAAACATTTAGCTAACTAACTAGCTAGCTTTCTTAAACAACTGACTAAATTAGAAGCTGACTTAAGTAGCAGACTTAGCTAACTGGCTTAACTACTTAGCTAGCTGTCTTAACTGTCTGAATTAATGAGTTAGCTAGCTGACTTAACATCCTGAATTAGCTAGTTAGCTAACTATTTAGCTAGCTGAATAGCCAGCTGACTTAACTAATTAGCAAACTAGTTAGGTAGCAGACTTAAGTAGTTGACTTAAATAATTAACTAACTAGTGTGCTAGGTGACTTAGCTAGCTGACTTAGGTAGCTAGCTAGTTAGGTAGCTCACTTAGCTAGCTGACTCAACTAGTTGGCTAATGAGATAGCTAGCTGAATTAACGAGATTTTAATGAGTTACATAACTGTTACTTGGTAAACGAGTTAATCAGCTGACTTAACTAGTTGGTTAACGAGTTATCTAGGTGACTTAACTTGGCTGATGATTTGGCCGACTAATTAGCTGGTTTAGCACATTGGCTGACTACTCGGCCAACTTGTTAGCTGCTTTAACAAGTTGGCTGACTAATAGGCCGAATATTTAGCTTGGTTAAATAGATTATTGACAAGTTGGCTCCATAGTTAGCTCAGTTAAGAAGTTGGGTGACCAATTTGCTGACCTAACTAGTCGGTCGACTAGTTGGCTAACTAGTTAGCTGACCTAACAAGCTGGCCAACTATTTAGCTGACCTAACTTTTCAACTGACAAGTTGGCCCACTAGTCAGCCGATTGTTTAGCTTACTTAAGTAGTGTTCCAGCTAGTAGGCCGACTGGTTAGCTCACTTAGTTGGCCAGCAAGTGAGCCAACAGTTGAGCTGACATAACTAGTCAGCGTGCTAGTGAGCCACCTGGTCAGCTGAATTAACTAGTCAGCCGGTGAGTGAGCCTATGCCTGCTCTGACATAACTAGTTAGCCAGCGAGTGAGCTGACCAGTGAGCTGACTTTATTTAGTTGATTGTGAACAAACTAGTTAGCTGACCTGTTGACCTTTGAGCGAGCTGACAAGTTAATTGACCTGTTGGCTGGCGAGTGAGCCTACTAGTTTGCTGACCAGTTGTCAGGAGACCGAACCTACTAGTTAGCTAACCTGATGGAAAACGAGGGAGCCCACTAGTTAGCTGATCATCTAGCTGAGTTGCTAGCTGACTAGTTAGCTAAGTAAATAGCGGATTTGCTAGCTGACTTAACAAGCTAGCCGACTAGCTAGCTGGCTATCTAGCTGACATAACTAGCTAGCAAACAAGCTATCTAGATATATACCTATCTGACTTAACTAGCTAGGTAATTGGCTAGTTAGCTGGCTAGTTGACTTAACTATCTAGCTGATTAAATAGCTGACTAGACAGCAGACTTAAGTAACTAGCTGGCTAGCAACCTGAGTAGCTAGTTGACATTACAATCTAGCTGAATTGTTAGCTGACTTGCTAGCAGAATTGACTACTGGCTAGTTAGCTAGATGTTTTAACTAGCTGACTAACTAGTTGACTGACTAGCTGGCTAGTCAGCTGACTTAACTAGCTAGCTACATGATTGACTAGACGGCTACATGGGTGGCTAGCTACCTAGGCAGCTGGCTAGCTACCTAGCAGCTGGCATAAATAGCCAGCCGGCTGACTGGACAGTCAGTTAGCCAGCCGGCTTAACTAACCAGTCACCCTGTTGTTCACCTGGCAAGCCAGCCGGCTTAACTAGCTGTCCAAATACCTGCTAACCAGCCAGATTAACTTGTCAGCCACCTAGTTAGCCAGCTGGATAACCAGCTAGCTTAACTAGCTGACTTAACTAGATGGGATGTTTTCTAGCCAGTTGAATTAACTAGCTTGCTACATAACTACATAGCTATGTACATAGCTACATAACTAGCCAGCTGGCTATCCAGCTGAATTAACTAGGTGACTTATCTAGCTAGCCAGCTGACTTAACTAGCTGAAATAACTAGCGAGCCAGTTGGCTGCTCATCTGGCATAACTAGCTTTATAACTAGCTAGCCAGCTAGCTAGACAACTGACTCAAAGTACTGACCTAAATAGCTATTCAGCTGGTTAGCCAGCTGACTAAACTAGCTGAATTAGCAACTGGCCAGCTGGCTAGACAACTGACTTAATTGCCTAGCTACCTAGCTAGCCAGCAGGCTAGCCAGCTGACTTAACTAGGTGACGTAATTAAGTAGCCAGCTGGCTAGCCAGCACATTTAACTAGCTATCTACCTATCTAGACAGCTGGCTAGCCAGCTGACTTAACTAGCTTACATAACTAGATAGCCTAATGTCTAGCCCTGTGACTTAACTAGGTACATACCTACATAGCCCTCTGGCTTGCCAGCTGACTTAACTACCTAACTACCTAACTAATCTCCTGGCCAGTGAGCTGACTAAACTATGTAATTTAAGTACTAGCCAGCTGACTAGCCAGCTGATTTAACTAGATAGCTACCCTGACAGGCATCTGGATAGTAATCAGACTTAACTAACAGACTTAACTATCTAGCCAACTGACATAACTACCTGACTTAACTAGCTAGCTACCTAGCTAGCCAGCTGACTTAACTAACTGTCTTAATTAGCAGCTACCTAGCAAGCCAGCTGGCTGGCCAACTGACTTAACTAGCTGACTTAGCCAGCTATCCAGGTGGCTAGCCAGCTGACTTAACTAGCTGACTCAACTAGACAGCCAGCTGGCTGGCCAGCTGAATTAACTAGCTGATATAACCAGTTAGCCAGCAGGCTAGCCAGCTGACTTAACTAGCTAGCTACCTAGCTAGCAAGCTGGGAAGCTAGCTGAATTAAGTAGCTGACTTAACTAGCTAGCCAGCTGGATAGGCAGTTGACTTAACTAGCTTGCTACATAGCTAGCCAGCTGGATTTCCAGCTGACTTAATTAGTTGACTTAACCAGTTAGCCAGCTGGATAGCCAAATGAATAAACTAGCTGAATTAATTAGTTAGCTAGCTGGCTAGCCATCTGACTTAACTAGCTCTTAATCTTGCTACCTAGCTGGCTAGCCTTCTGGCTTAATGAGCTGACTTAATTAGCTAGCCAGCTGGCTAGTCAAATGACTTAACTCTCTCGCTATCTAGCTAGCCAGCTGGCTTGTTAGCTGATTAAACTAGCTGACTTAAATAGCTGGCATGCTTGCTATTCAGTTGAATTAACTAACTTGCCATGTAGCTAACCTGATGACTAGCCAGCTGACTTAACTAGGTGACTTAACTTACTAGCCAGCTGTCTAGTCAGTTGATTTAAGTAGCAAGCTACCTTGCTAGCCAGCTGGCTAGGCAGCTGACTTAACTAGGGGACTCAATCAGCTAGCCAGCGAGCTAGACATCTGACTTAACTAGCTAGCAATCTGGCTAGTCAGGTGTTTAGGTAACTGACTTAACTAGGTGACTTAACTTGCTAGCCAGCTGTCTACCAGGCTGACCTGACTTGCTAGCTATCTAGCTAGCCAGCTGGATAGCCAGCTGACTTAACTAGCTAGCTACGTATGTAGCCCAATGTCTTGTCAGCTCACTTAAATACCTAGCTACCAAGCTAACCAACTGGCTAGTGAGCTGACTTAACTAGGTTACTGAACTAGCTAGCTAACTAGCTAGCCAGCTGTCTTAACTAGCTATCTTCTCAACTAGGAAACTGGCAAGACAGCTGACTTAACTCACTGACTTTACTAGCTAGCAAACTGACTTAATTAGCTTACTTAACCAGCTGGCTATCTAGCTAGCCAGCTGCCTTAACTAGCTGTCTTAACCATCTAGATAGCTATCTAGCTAGCCAACTGCCTTAACAAGCTGACTTAACTAGCTACCTAGTTGACATAACTAGCTGACCTATTTAGCTAGCTTCCTAGCCAGCCAGCCGACTTAACTAGCTGAAATAACTAGCTAGCCAGATGGCTAGCCTTCTAACTTAGTTAGCTTTTTAATAAGCAAACCAGCTGTATAGCCCACTGACTTAACTACCTAGCTTGCTGGTTGCCAGCTGACTTAACCATCTGACTTATACAGCTACTCAGCTGGCTACCCAGAAGACGTAACTAGCTGGTTACCTATCTAGCCAGCTGGCTAGCCAGCTGACTTACCTAGCTGATAAGCTAGCAAGCTGGCTAGTCAGCTAACTTATATCATTACTTACATACTTAGCAGGCTAGCCAGCTGACTTAACTAGGTGAATTGAACAGCCAGTCTGCTGGCTAGCACGCTGAATTATCTATCTAGCTGCCTACCTACTCAGCTGGCTAGACAGCTGACTAAACTCGGTGATTTAGCCAGCTAGCCAGTTGGCTAGTCAGCTGACTTAACTCGCTCACATAACTAGCTAGGAAGGCAGCTATCTAAGCTGACTTAAATAGCTATCAACCTACCATGCCAGTTGGCTACCCTGCTTTCTTAACTAGCGGAATTAACCAGATATCCAGTTGCCTATCCAACTGATTTAACTAGTTCACTACCTATCTGGAAAGCTGGCTAACCAGTTGACTTAACTAGCTGACTTAACTAGCTAGCAACCTAGCTAGACAGCTGATTTAATAGGTAACTAACTAGCTACCTAGCTAGCCAGCTGACTTAAATAGTAAGCTAACCAGGTAACTATCTAGGATACAAGCTGACTTAAATAGTTAGCTGCCTATCTAGCTGACTTAATCAGATAGCTAACCAGTTAGCTTACTCGTTATCTAACATGCTAGCTAGCTGACTTAATCTAACTTAACTTGCTAGTGAATGAGCTATCTAGCTGACTCAACCAGCTGACTTAACTCTTTAGCTAACTAGCTAGCTAGCTGACTCATCCAGCTGACTTAATTCATTAGCTAACTAGCTAGCTAGCCTACTCAAGCAGCTGACTCAACACATTTGCTAACTAGCTAGCTAGCTGACTCAACCAGCTGACTTCATCCGTTAATTAACTAGGTATCTACCTGATTCAACCTGCTGACTTAACCCGTTAGCTAACTAGCAAGCTAGCTCTCTCAACCAGATGACTAAATTAGAAAGCTGACTCAACTAGTTGACTTAGCTAAGTGACTTAACTACTTAGCTAGCCAACCTAACTGGTCAACTTAACTTATTATCTAGCTGTCTTAACTACCTGATTTCAATAGTTAGCTAACTATTTAACTAGCTGAGTATCTACGTGATTTAATGATTAGCTATCTAGTTAGGCAGCAGATTTAAGTAGCTGACTTAAATAGTTAGCTAACTAGTGAGCTAGCTGACTTAGCTAGCTGACAAATCTAGCTAGCTTGCTAGCTAGCTGACTTAGGTGACTAATGAGGTAGCTAGCTGACATAATGAGTTGGTTAATGAATTAGCTAACTATTTTAACTAGTTGTTAAACCAGTTACATAGCTGACTTAACTAGTTGGTTAACGCGTTAGCTAGGTGACAACTTGTTGACTGACAAGTCGGCTGACAACTTAGCTGGTTAAACACGTTGGTTGACTACTTGGCCGACTTGTTAGCTGGCTTAACAAGTCGGCCGAATAGTCGTTTGACTAGTTAGCAGTGTTAATTAGTTGATTGACTTGTAGGCCCACTAGTTAGCTCGCTTAACCAGTTGGCTGCCTGGTTTGCTGACCTAATTAATCGGTCGACTAGCTGGCCAAATAATTAGCTGGCCTAACTATTCGGCTGACTAGTTATCTGAGCTAACTTGTAGGGTATAAGGTGGGTCGACTAGTAGTCCAATTGGTTAGCTGTTAACTACTTGCTAGCTGACTTAACTACTTGTTAGCTGACTTAACTATTCGGCTGGAAAGTGAGCCGACAAATGAGCCGACTTAACTAGTTTGCCGGCAAGTGACCCGACTGGTCAGCTGACTTACTTTAGTAAGCTTGCAAGTGTGCCATCTAGTCAGAACACTTAACCAGTCAGCCAGCGACTGAGGCGTCAGGTGAGCCAAATTAACTACTCAGTTGGCAAGTGAGCTGAAGCGTGAGCTGCCTTATCTAGTAAGTTGGCAAGTGAGCGGACAGGTGAGCTGATTTAACTCGATGACTGGCGAGCAAGCCAACAACTTAGCTGTCCTGTTGGCCTGTGAGTGAGCTGACAAGTGAGTTGGTCTGTTGGATGGTGAGTGAGCCAACTAGTTAGCTGACCTGATGGAAAGCGAGCGAGTCCACTAGTTACCTGGCCAGCCAGCTGAGTTGGTATTCGGCAAGTTAGCTAAGTAACTAGCTAATTTGCTGGCTGACTTAATTAGCTAGCTGACTATCAAGCTGGCATAACTAGCTAGCAAAAAAAGTTATATAGCTGTCTAGCTAGTTGACTTAACTAGCTAGCTAACTGGCTAGTTACCTGGCTAGCTAACTTAACTATCTAGCTGACTAGCAACCTGACTAGCTAGTTGACTTAACTAGCTAGCTAAATAATTAGCTGACTTGCTGCCTGACTTAACTAGCTAGTTGGCTAGCTAGCTGACATAACTAGCTGACTAGATAGTTGGCTGGCTAATTGGCTTAACTAGCTAGTTACCTGACTGGCTAGCTGGCTAGGCAGCTGGCTAGCTACCTAGGGGGCTGGCCAGTTGGCTAGCAAGCCAGCTTAAATTGCGAGCCATATGGCTGGACAGTCGGATATCCAGCCAACTTTTCTAGGCAGCCACCCTGCTGGTTAGCCGGTGACCCAGCTGGTTTAACTAGCTGGCCACTTACCGGAGCAGCCTCCTAACAAGCTGGCATAACTTGCCAGCCACCTAGCTAACCAGCCGGTTAACCAGCTGACTTAACTAGCTGACTTAACTAGATAGTCATCCGGCTAGCCAGCTGACTTAACAAGCCAGCCACCTAGCTAGCCAAACGAATAGCCACCTCACTTAACTCACTGACTTAACTAGCTAGCCAGCAGGCTAACCAGCTGACTTAATTAGCTAGCCACTTACCTAGACAGTTGGCTAGCCAGCTGACTTAACTAGCTGACTTAACCAACTAGACAACTGGCTAGCCGGCTGTCTTAACATGCTGGCTACCTAGCTAGCCAGATGGTTACTGACTTGAATTAAATAGACGAATTAACCAACTAGCCAGTT
>NW_007255102.1:996-2463 GCF_000164805.1 Carlito syrichta | reverse complement strand
GGCTAGCCAGCTGGCTACGTCATAAGTCAGGTAGTTAAATCAGTTGGATAGGCTACTGGCTAGCTAGGTAGCTAGGCAATTAATTCAGGTGTCTAGACAACTGGCCAGCTAGTTAAGTGAGATATTTTAGCCAGCTGGCTAACCAGATGGGTAGCTAGTTAAGTCAGAACATTAATTCAGTTGTCTAGCCAGGTGGCTAGGTAGTTGGAAAGCTTTTTACCTCAGATGGGCAGCCAGTTGGCTCACTATTTATTTCAGCTAGCTAAGCCAACTGGCAAGCTTGGAAGCTAGCTAGTTAAGTCAGCTAGATATGTCAGCTAGCTAGCTAGTTAAGTCAGCTATTTTAGTCAGCTAGCTAACAAGCTTCCTAGTTAGGTAGCTAGCTAGTTATGTCACCTGTCTAGCAAGCTGGCTAGTTAGTTAAGTCTCCTAGTTGTCAGCTGACTAGCCAGCTGGCTAGGTAGGTAGCTTGCTGGGTAAGTCAGCTGGCAAGACTGCTGGCTAGCTAGATAAGTCACCTAGTTAATTCAGTTGGCTAGTCAGCTGGATAGCTATGTAACAAGGTAGTTAATTCAACTGGCTAGAAAGTAGGCCCACTACTTATGACAGATAGTTAAATTAGCTGGATAGCAAGTTGGATAGCTAGGTAGTGACCTAGTTAAGTCAGTTGGCTAGCTAATTGGCTAGCTAATTATGTCAGTTTCTTAAGTCAGCTGGCTATCCAGGTGGCTAGAGAGGCAGAGAGCTAGTTAAGTCAGCTGACTAGCCAGCTGGATAACTAGTTATGTCAGCTAGTATATTCACCTGGCTGGCCAGCTGCCTAGATCGTTACTCAACTAGTGAAGTTAACTGGCTAAGCAGCTGGCTAGTTAGTTAAGTCACCTCGTTAATCTGCTGGCTAGCCAGCTCGCTAGTTAGTTAAAAAGCTAATTATGTCAGATGTCTCACCAGGTGGCTATCTAGTTATTTCAGTATGTTAAGTCAGCTGGCTCACTTGTTGGCTAGTTAAGTCAGCTGTTTATGTAAGCTAGCTAGTTAAGTCAGATAGTTAATTCGGCTAGCTAGCTAGACAGCTACCTAGGTAACAGGCAAGTTATTTCAGCTTGTAAAAATCAGTTGGCTATCTAGGTAGCTAGCTAGTTAAGTCAGCTGGCTAGCTAGTTAAGTCAGCTAGTTTATTCACCTGGTTAGCCAGCTGCCTAGCTGGGTAGCTAGTGAGTTTATTCAGCTGGCTAGCCAACTGGCTAGCCAGTTGAGTCACCTAGTTAAATCAGCTCGCTAGTCAGCTGGTTAGCTAGGTAGTTAGGAAGTTAAGTCAGCTGGCAAGCCAGAGGGAACCATAGGTAGCTAGCTAAAGTCAGCTTGCTGACTTAACCAACCAGTCAGATGCCTAGCCAGCTGACTTAACCAATAGGCTACCTATCTAGCCAGTTGTCTAGCCATCTGAATTACCTAGACTACTTAAGA
>NW_007255102.1:475-976 GCF_000164805.1 Carlito syrichta | reverse complement strand
CTAGCTGAAATAAATAGTGAGCCAACTGGCTGCCCCTCTGAGGTAAAAAAGCTTTCCAACTAGCTAGCCACCTGGCTAGACAACTGAATTAATGTTCTGACTTAACTAGCTACCCAGCTGGTTAGCCAGATGACTAAAATAGCTCACTTAACTAGCTGGCCAGCTGTCTAGACACCTGAATTAATTGCCTAGCTACCTAGCTAGCCAGTAGCCTATCCAACTGATTTAACTACCTGACTTAATGATGTAGCCAGCTGGCTAGCAAGCAGACTTACACTAACTATATACCTAGTTTGACAGCTGGATAGCCAGTTGACTTAACTAACTGACATAGCTAGATATCCTAAAGGCTAGCCAGTTGACTTAAGTAGCTACCTACCTACATCGCCTGCTGGCTTGTCACCTGAGTTAACCACTTAACTACCAAGCTAACCTACTGGACAGTTAACTGGCTTAACTAGGTGCCTTAACTAGCTTGCCAGCTGACTAGCCAGCTGACTT
>NW_007255102.1:0-383 GCF_000164805.1 Carlito syrichta | reverse complement strand
CTACCTAGCAAGCCAGCTGCCTAGCCAGCTGACTTAACTAATTGACTTAACTAGCAAGCTTCCTAGCTAGCCATCTAACATAAATAGTTAGCTAAATAGCTAGCTACATAGCTTGCCAGGTGACTTAAATAGTTAGCTAACTTGCTAGATTCCAGCTAGCAAGCAGACTTATAGTTAGCAACATATCTAGTTAACTGACTTCAATAGATAGCTAACTAGTTAGCTTACTTGTTATCTAACATACTAGCTAGCTGACTTAATTATCTGACTTAACTCATTAGCTAACAAGCTACCTAGCTGACACAACCAGCTGACTTAACTCAATAGCTAATTAGCTAGCTAACTGACTCATCCTGTGGACTTAATTCGTTAGCTAACTAGAT
>NW_007255101.1:2029-2832 GCF_000164805.1 Carlito syrichta | reverse complement strand
TTTTTATTCAACCAATAGCTTTAGCCGTGCGACTAACCGCCAATATTACAGCAGGCCACTGCTCATACACTTAATTGGACGAGCTACCCTAGTCCTGTCATCAATTAATACTATTGCAGCATCAACAACATTTATTATTCTTATACTACTAACAGTCCTAGAACTAGCTGTGGCCCTTATTCAAGCCTATGTGTTTACACTCCTAGTAAGCCTTTATTTACATGATAATACATAATGACCCACCAAACACATGCCTATCACATAGTAAACCCCAGCCCCTGACCACTAACCGGAGCTCTCTCAGCTCTTCTCATAACATCAGGTCTTATTATATGATTTCACTTCAACTCCCTTATACTCCTAATCTTAGGCCTTACTACAAACACACTAACCATATATCAATGATGACGCGATATTATTCGAGAAGGAACTTTTCAAGGCCATCATACATCAATTGTACAAAAAGGTCTTCGATATGGTATAATCCTCTTTATCATCTCAGAAGTATTCTTCTTCGCAGGCTTCTTCTGAGCCTTTTACTACTCCAGTCTAGCACCAACCCCCGAACTAGGAGGCTGCTGGCCCCCAACAGGTATCTATCCTCTAAATCCTCTAGAAGTATCCTTACTAAATACATCCGTCTTACTGGCCTCAGGCGTTTCCATTACATGAGCCCACCATAGCCTACTAGAAAGCGATTGTAAACAAATACTTCAAGCCCTATTAATTACTATTATATTAGGTATTTATTTTACCCTGCTTCAAATATCAGAATACTTTGAAACATCTTTTACCATTTCCGA
>NW_007255101.1:0-951 GCF_000164805.1 Carlito syrichta | reverse complement strand
CACTTATAATAATTCCATTAACATGATACTCTAAAAAACATACCATTTGAATTAACACTACAACCCACAGCCTAATAATTAACTTCACCACACTTTCTCTATTAAACTATTTTCACAATACTAGTACAAATTTCTCACTCACCTTCTTTACTGACTCTTTATCAACACCACTACTAATCTTAACCACCTGATTACTCCCCTTAATAATTATAGCCAGCCAAAACCATTTATCAAAAGAACCACTTACACAAAAAAAATTATATATTTCTATGCTGATTATACTCCAAACTTTTCTAATCATGACCTTTACGGCTACAGAATTAATTTTCTTCTATATTCTATTTGAAGCGACTTTAATTCCCACACTGATTATTATCACACGATGAGGAAACCAAACAGAACGACTAAACGCCGGCCTTTATTTCTTATTTTACACACTGATTGGATCCCTCCCCCTACTCATTGCTCTTATTTACACCCAAAATCTTCTAGGAACATTAAATATAACAATTAACACTCTTATTATACCGAACCTTCCCAACTCTTGGTCAAATAGTATCCTCTGGTTAGCCTGCATAATAGCTTTCATAGTAAAAATACCCCTATACGGACTTCACCTGTGACTACCTAAAGCCCATGTCGAGGCCCCAATTGCAGGCTCCATAGTCCTTGCAGCCATTTTACTTAAACTCGGAGGATACAGAATAATACGAATTACAATTATTCTAAACCCAACAATAGAACATATGGCCTATCCCTTTCTAATACTCTCCCTATGAGGCATAATTATAACTAGTTCCATCTGTCTACGTCAAACAGACTTAAAATCACTTATTGCCTATCCCTCAGTTAGCCATATAGCTCTTGTTATTGTAGCAGTCCTCATCCAAACCCCATGAAGTTTCATCGGAGCCACTATCCTTATAATTGCCCATGGCCTCACCTCCTCCC
>NW_007255100.1:2737-4263 GCF_000164805.1 Carlito syrichta | reverse complement strand
TTTCATAATTAGCTTGAATGTTAATGGACTAAATGCACTACTGAAAACACATAGCATGGAAAAATGGATAAAATATCATGAGGCGACAATATATTGTCTCCAAGAGACTCATTTCACAAGAAAGGACACTCGCAGACTCAAAGTAAGAGGATGGGAAACAAAATTTCAGATGAACGGAACACAAAAGCAGGAGTTGTGATCTTAATATCAGACAAAATACCCTTTAAGCTATCAAAAATTTAAAAAGATACAGAAGGTCACGAAAATGATAAAAGTTTCAATCCATCAACAAGAAATATTCCTCCTAACCATATATGCAACCAACACAGGAGGACCAACTTTCATAAAGCAGCTTCTAGGCAAACTTAAAAAAGATTGACTCTAACACTAACATAGCTGGGGACTTTAATATCCCACTCACAACCCTAGACAGATCATCAAGACAAAAAATCAGCAAGGAGATCTAGAACCATCAATGTGATTCTTAACCAAATGAACTTAACTGATACCTACAAAACACTCCACACAACGACCTCAAAATATACATTCTACTCATCATCATAAGGAATGTACTCTAAGATTGAGCACATCCTTAGCCATAAATCAAGCATAAACAAATTTCATAAGATTGAAATTTTACCATGCACCTTCTCAGACCCAGTGGAATAAAAATAAATGTCAACAACAACAAAGTTCCCCCCAAACCCACAAAGACATGGACGCTAAATGTCATGATGCAAATCAACTGTTGAGTCAACATGGAAATCAAAACAGAGATTAAAATATACCTGGAAACAAATGAAAATGAAGAAACATCTTACCAAACCTTCTGGGATGCCATTAAAGCAGTAGTAAGAGGGGAATTCATATCTCTACAACCACACATGAAGAAAATAGAAAGATCACAAGATAACAACCTAACAAGTCACCTAAGGAAGCTGCAAAAGCAAGACCAACAAAATCCTAACTTCAGCACAAGAATTCAGATCACCAAAATAAAAGCCCAAATCCAGGACATAGAAGACAAAAAGATAATACAAAAAATCAATAAAACAAAAAGCTGGTTCTTGTTTTGAAAGGGTAAGCAAGTTTGATGATCCCCTGTCTAGACTGACCAAGAAAAACAGAGGAAAAAGCTAAAAGAAACTCAATCAGAAACACAAAAGATGAAGTCACAACTGACCCTGAAGAAATGCAAAAGATTATCAGAGACTACTAAGTACACTTGTATGGAAACAAATTTGAAAACCTAAAGGAAATGGAAGTATTTCTGACATTATATAACTTCCCCAGGTTGAAACAAGAAGAAACCAAGACCCAAAATAAAGCAATAACAATCCGGGATATTGACTATGTCATAAGAAAAAAAGCCCTTCAAAAATAAAGTCCTGGACCAGATGACTTTCCAGCAGAATTTGCAAAACATACAAGAGAGAACTCATAACAAGCCTACTGAAAGTATTCCAGGCAATTGAGAAAGATAGAACTCTCCCCAGATCATTTTTATAAAGCTAACATCTCACTGA
>NW_007255100.1:0-865 GCF_000164805.1 Carlito syrichta | reverse complement strand
CTGCTGGGCTCTGGCAATCCTTCCGCCTCAGCCTTCTGAGTAGCCAGAATTACAGGCATGAGCTACCACACCCGGCTGATTTTTTGATTTATTGTAGCGATGAGGTCTTGCTGCCCAGGCAGGTCTTGAGCCCATGGGCTCAGGCAATCCACTCACTTCAGCCTCCCAAAGGTGCAGGATTACAGGCTGAGCCACAGAGCCTGGCTTCATGTTTTCTCAGTATTGGATTCCAATCATGTCGTTCTGGCAGGAGTGCCACATGCATGATAAAGAGTTCTTCTCTGTGAATCACATCAGGAGGCATCTGCTGGAAATAGTTCCATCACCAGAGATGGTCTTCCGATCAACCAACTGAGATGGTGAGTGCTAGGTTGTCCATCATGAAGTTACCATGTAGTCTTTGTTATCAGTCTGTATCTCTGGCGAAAACACTTTGCAATCACTTAAATAACCTGTCAATCCTCAAAATTATATTTATTTGTGGATCCACAGGTGAATCTTTTAGAGTGAATTAGAATGTTTGATACATTATGATCCTCTAACTCCATCATTGCTTTTGCTTGTATTAGTTTGTGTTATAAACAAGGAAAAACTTTTGCATCTCCCCATGTATTCATTATTTATTATCTCTCTGTTATTATATATCTGTTTGTGTCCCCCTAAAATTTCTATGCTGACGATCTAATCCCAAATGCAATGGTATTTGGAGGTGGGTCCTTTGAAGGTCATTAGGGTTAGATGAAGTCATGATGGCATGGCTCCTATAAAGAGATCAGTGCCCTTATAAGAAGAAACATGGAAGAGTTTCACTCTCTCTGCCACAAGAGGACACCGTGAGAAGTCAGCCTTCTGCAGGACCGAAAAC
>NW_007255099.1:1488-3500 GCF_000164805.1 Carlito syrichta | reverse complement strand
AAGCTGAGTCTGGTGGTGGGACCAGCCTTCTGTTGCCAGGACAGCGCCCATGGGTGCATTCGCTCCGGGTCTTCAAACCTACCCTTCCCCTTGCTCAGGTCCAGGGACTGAATATTCTGCTCCAGATTCTCCTCTCTCTCTTCTTCTGGGAGCTTCTCAGGTGTGCTACTTCACAACTCCGTGCCTCCGTCTTCTCACCTGCTAAACAGGGTGTCACTCTGGTACCCACCTTGTTTGAAGGTCTCTGGACCCTGAGGACGGTCTCTGGACCCTGACCAGTCTGCTGCTCACATCAGCCACAGCCCTGACCTGAAACCTTTGCTTTCCCTGCTTTAAAGTGGGAACACCCAGGCGGAGGGGGGCTCTGAGGTCACCCACAGCCACGCCTTCCCTTGCTGCCCAAGCTCCCACAGCGCCTGACTAGCCTGTGCTCACCTCATCTCCCTGTCCAGTGAGTAGCCAGCGAAGTAGCTGCAGAAACGGTTGGAAGCCATCTGGGTGCAGTGGCTCACACCTGTAATCCCAGCACTTTGGGAGGCAGAGGCAAGAGGATTGCCTGAGCCCACGGGTTTGAAACCAGCCTCGGGAACATGGCAAGACCACGTCTCTACAACAAATTAAAAAAAAAAACTAGCTGGGCTTGGTGGTGCACGCCTGTAGTACTGGCTATTTGGTAGGCTGAGGCAAAAGGATTGCCTGAACCCAGCAGGTTGAGGCTGTGGTGGCCGTGAGCATGCCACTGCACTCTAGTCTCGGCGACCAGCGAGACTCTGGCTAAAAACATAAGAACTAACAAAAATCTGTTGGAGGCATTCATGATGATGACGTCTCGAGCTCGGCTCTCCTCTGGGCTGTGAACCTTGCTGGCTGCACAGGGAGACCCTGCTCCACTCAGCTGGTCCAGGACTCATCCAGGCAGGGGCGGCAGCTTGCCCTTTTCCCTGGGACGCCCTCATTCTCGGGCAACAGCCTGTGCCCATGATGGCACTGACCTCGCCATGGCCAAGGGCTTCGGGGAAGAGGTGTGGGAACACTTGAGTCTTTTCCTAATGACTCAGCCCAGGAGAAAGGTGAAGAGGCCAGGCAGGCAGGGGTGAAGCGGAGAGAGGCCTCTGGGAGGGGACACAGGTTCAGAAGAGTTTACGAGTCACTGAGGCAAGGGAGTGAGGATGACCCACCAGGAGGGCAGAGTCCAGCCACATCCCCAACTTTGGCAGGGCATGGGGCAGTGGGTGAGAATCGGGACAAGCCCCATCCCACTGCCTGACGTCCTCATCCACTGCAGGAGAGAGACAGCCCAAGCAGATGGCACCTGCTGCCTCCCCGGCGGCGCTCGTGGGTGGGGAGGGGCGCCGCTGCTTGGAGTGCTGGCGCATACTGGCACATTTCATCTTCCCCTCTGCCTGAGAGGTAGTTGTGAGGAAAGGGAAACGGAGGCACAGAGGACCCAAGTGCGTCACCTCAAGGCAGAGCCAGAATCAAACCCTGTCTGGCGTCTGGATGGGGTCTGGTCTGCCAACCGAGAGCAGCTTTGCTTGGCACCTTGTGATTGTGCCTGGCCCTGCTGCTCCCAGGACATGTCCCTGCCCTCCCTCTTGGGGTGGCAATCTCTCGGTACTGATACCCGGTGCCCATCGGGGGGACACTTTCCTGTGGTGTCACGGTGGCTCCTGGTAAACGTGACAGAGTGAGGGTTGGGCATCGATCCCATGACCTGGAGCTTCGCTCCTCCTCTCTACACCACCTTCCTCACTCGCCCACAGGGCTCTTGTGCTGGGCACACGGCAGGCCCAAGCAGAGCCCACCCATCTTCCCAGAGGGTTTTCTCCTCTCGTGCGCACCAGGAAAGCTAAAGCAAAGCCCGGGAGCCCTGTGTCACCCAGAGCTGTCCTTGAGGGGCCCGGCCACACCATCCTGGTCTCGAGGCCGTACCCTCGTCAGCCCCAGGGACACGAGCAGCCACGGCACCCCAGGAAGTCTTGGCTGAGCTTTCCTGACCTGGGGAATCCCCT
>NW_007255099.1:0-994 GCF_000164805.1 Carlito syrichta | reverse complement strand
AGTCTGTTACACCAAGCTTGCTAAAGTTGTATTTTATAAACAAAAAGGTTATATCACCTCTTGTGCCTAACTAACACCCTCTTATAAGAAAGATAAACCTTTAAATGCTAGACACTTTATGTTACATGGTAAGGTTTTAAAAACTGACTATTTCTACCCGGTTAAGTCACTTTTACTAAGTCTAGTACTTCTCCTGTCAGACAGGTAAAATACTGGGTACTCTGTGTAAACACAATAAGGATGGGAACTGATCACTCGCACCTAATTGTCCACATTTTACAACTAAGACGACAATTTAGTAATTCATAAGGGTTTTTAGCAACTTTGCCTGTTCATAATTATAAATAAGTAGGTACAAATCATTACTCATCCATGTGGTCTGTTCACTCCAAAGGGTTTTACATCAAACTGTTACAAATAGAAATAACCAAAATGTCTTGTGTATAGCCTATTAAAGAACTTTTGAGTTTTTTTTTTCCTAGCTAAGACACTAGAAAAACAACAGGGTGCCAACATGGAGGGCTGCAAAACCAAAGGGCCAAAGAGGCACCCCAATTGGCAGTCACCATTACTGACAAAACTCCAAGTGCCCATCAGACTCCTGGTAAGAACAAACCTGCTAAGGGTATGGTGTCCATCGCTTATGGGTACAAGTTTGTGGGGGAACTGAAAGCATAGCTGCCACAAAAAGGCCTTAACCTCCTGGACCTTCTCCACTGTGCAGGCCAGAAAACCACTGGGAAGCAGGTACACTCGCTTCTGAAGAGAGGAGAGAACGCTTGGCTCACAAATGCTGGCCACTAATGGAGGCCTGCAAATCTGCTAACTGCCTGGCACTGGCTCACCATCACCCCAAAAATCCCCTAGGTAAATATCAGGGGGCTCTGGAACCCAAATTAATTTCTCAATTTAATACAAGTGCCAGCCTTTTGGTCCTGACCATTCATATTGAAATCATATAACCGTATCCAAAAGAATTTTTTCCTTTAGAAAA
>NW_007255098.1:919672-955519 GCF_000164805.1 Carlito syrichta | reverse complement strand
AGGTGGGGTTGCTTTTATTTCTCTTCTGCAATGACCTGTTCTTCCTTATGAGGGTCTTTTGGCTTTGTTCACTTTTCCTTCTGCTTTACAGTCTGTCTATTCAGCAGTATGCAGTCTTGGTCCGTTCAGAGAATCTCACCAGTTCACCTATGCCGTCCCCATCTTGCCCCGTCCGATGGCACAGTGATTTTTAAGTGACATTGTTTAAGTATTGGGACTAACAAGTTCATAGTTTCACCCTGTGTTCCTCTGGAGATTCTGGAGAAATCCCTCTGGTTTCATTAATTTATGTATATCAAATTTTTGAATTTAGTTAAGAAAATTCTGTGCAGTTATTTGTTTACTCCTTTGATCCCTTGAATGGTCATCTGGTTAGTATAGTGCTAACGACAGCAAGACTATGTAAACAGTCTGTGTACAACTTTTGAACTTTGCTATGTTTAGTTGTGTAGGCTGTACCACAATCCTGTTAAAGAAAACCCATTGATCATAAGGGAATGTTTTTCTCTAGTGTTTGGAAGTTTTATTATAAATCTCTTACTTTATATGAAAAGCAGTTGTAACAAATAGTCTTAAAATATGCTATAATTCTAATATATTTGACCTGCTTACTTTATAATTCAGTTTGGCTTTGAGAATCTCTCCAAGTTTTCCCTAATAAAAACAAAAATTAACTCTGCTCTTTTACTTTATATCTGTTAAAGAGGACATGTGGCTACTTTAACCAATTTACCAGCATTTAAAGAACCACATATGTTTGGATATCAGATCTGAAATTGTATTCTGTCCTACCTTTCTTTTTGTTTAACCTTGCTCAGCCATATTTGGGTGTGTTTCATTTCCGGTTACTGCCATGATAAATGACTACAAGCTTACCAAGTTAAAGCAACACTCAATATTTCGCAGTTCTGTAGGTCAGAAATCTAGGTAACATGTGGCTCAACTAGTGTCTCTGCTTAGGGTTTCACAAAGACAAAATTAAGGTGCTGGCAGGGCTACCTATGTTCCTTTTTGGAATCTCTGAGTATGAATCTCCTTCCAGGCTCATCCAGATGGTCTGAATTCAGTTCCTTATGGTTATAGGATGGAAACCTCCGTTTTCTGCTGGCTTTGGTTGGGGGTGAGACACACAGGCGGGTCTCTGCTCCTGGAGGCTGCTCACATTCCTTCTCATGTTTTCAGTGTGTTCCCCTCCAGCAATAGCAGGTTGAATCTTATTCAAGGCAATCTTTCACTTCCATTCTTCTAGATCTCTCTGCTTTAAGAGCTCCTGTGATTAGATGAACCCGTGTGATTGGGCCCACCCAGATAATCCAGAGTAACCTGCAAAGCCCCTTTGGCCTTGTAAAGTAACATATTCATAAGTTCCAGGGATCAGGGAAATGGATGTGTTCTGGGGGACATTCTGCGTACCATAATGAACCTGTTCTCATGCATATGTACACATATTCCTTCTATGTGTTTACTATTGCAGTGGACAGTCAGATAGTAAGAGCTAAAGTCCTGACACATGAATTGGTAAAAATTAGTTGGGAGCTTGTGATAAACACTTGTCTTGGTATTTTAGGAGTTTAAGAAAAGCAAAATTAGTGACAGTGGTAAATAGGGAAGGCCTTGTGAAGAATGAAGCAGTTGAATGGGTCCTTAAAGACTACTTTGGATTTTCTTATTCTGAGGATTCAGAAGTTGCAGAAGGCAGGGAAGAACTTGAGGAACCTGAACACATATGATGTCGGGATTGGACCTGGTATGTTTAATGTGACAGCAAAGAGACTATATTGATTAGGAAGAAGTAGTAGGAAATAATATATACCATTGTGAGAAGGCAGTAGAATTTAGGTAAGACTGTCTAAAAAGAGAATAAGATAAGAAAATGAATATTTCATAAGGATTAGTTAGGCAGTGATATGCAGATAGAGTGAAGGTGGGATTATGACTGGTGAGCGTGGGATACAGGGCCTGGACCACCATTAACAAGCACTTTCTTTTTTTTTTTTTTTTTTGAGTTGGAGTCTCACTCTGTCGCCCAGACTGGATCCAGTGCAGTGGCCGCTTTCCGCCACTGCAGCCTTGACCTGCTGGGCTCCGGCGATCCTTCCGCCTCAGCCTTCCGAGTAGCCGGAATTACAGGCATGCGCTACCACGCCTGACTGATTTTTTGATTTATTGTAGAGATGAGGTCTCACTGCCCAGGCGGATCTCGAACCCGCGGGCTCAGGCAATCCACTCACCTCAGCCTCCCAAAGGTGTGGGATTACAGGCTGAGTCACCGAGCCCGGCTATTAACAAGCACTTTCATACTTAGGTAGTCTTCTTAAATAATGACTTCATATGATTTTTATCATTTCAAAGCATAAACTTTAAGTGGCTACCTTATTAACTCCTTCATTAATAGTTCTGTCTTTTGGTTTTGTTTTATACAATAAATTTGTTTTGAGGCCACAATGTCAGTAAAAGTGCTATATCTTTCTCCTATGTCAGACTTTCAGTGCTTCACATACTTTTCAGATTGGTCTTCAAAATTCATTCATGATAGAAATAATTGCTTTTTTCTATTTGAATACGATGAGCTAAAATTCAGAAATCTGAAGTGATTTTTATCAAGATTATCTAGCATGTCAGTGTCATAATTAGAGACAAAATTCTTGTCTTTAATTCCGATCCAGTGCCCTATCCCTGCAGATATTCTTAGAGACAAATTGAGAGAATTGTCAGACACACAACTTAAACTAAACTGAATAATCATACACACACACACACACACACACACACACACACACACACACATACATGCCAAAAAAGTATACATATTTTAAGAAAGGGAAAAACTGTATTAAAAACAATACTCAACATACACCAATAACAAAAGATGAATACAAGTTACATTTGATTGCTGCAATTACACATTGCTACTGTAACTCAGTTCAACTTCAAAAAGTAATACATAGATAACATCTCTTAAAATGTGTATACTTGGCCAGGCTCGGTTGCTCAGCCTGTAAACCAAGTGGATTGCCTGACCTCACAGGTTTGAGATGAACCCGGCCCAGGCAACTTGGTGGGACCTCGTCTTTACAATAAATAAAAAACCAGCTGGGCGTGGTAGCGCATGCCTGTAGTTCTGGGTACTTGGAAGACTGAGGTGGAAGGATCGCCTGAGCCCAGCAGGTTGATGCTGGAGTGACTGTGAGTGTGCCACTGCACTCCAGTTTAGGTGACAGAGTGAGGCTCCAACTCAAAAAATAAATAAATGTGTATACATTTTTTTTGCACCCCAGGTATATATTACATAAAATATGCATATATCTAGTGCATATATATGTGTGTGTGTGTATAGTTTTATCTATATCTGAATATAGTTTTATCTATATATAGTTATATCTAGTATATATAGTTTTTAAGAAGATAACTTATGGATGTGACCTAAAATAAATACTTTGGAGCTCTTTTTATGCAGAACCTGTCCTTTGATTATCTTGGGTTCTCCCAGAGCTTATAATGAGACCTGGCTCGTAGGAGGAGAACTAAGATGTTTATTAAATCAATGATTGGTGTTTGGGACAACTTAGGCTGACCTTTCAAAGACTTATTTCCTATCCTCTCCAAAACTGCCAGAGGCTGGAGGGACAGTTGACAAATCACTGATAGAAATTCAGCTTTCATGGTATCTTTTGAAAACATGATCTTGTTTTGAAATCGTTTCCATACTGATCCTTTTTGGTGGAGGTGATATTCACAAGTATTCCTGTCAATGAGTGTGACCAGCCTTTTTCTATGGAAACTTGATTAGTTGGCTAATTTCAGAGTAGCATTTTAAACATGACTTCAGTAAAGGTTACAGGCACTCTTTGGCTCTTAAATTTCATTCCAAAGTAAGAGGTCCCTAAGGGCTAGTTTTACTTATTTAATTACACTGTATAGGACTTAGGTAATAGTTTTATAAAAATCCTCTTCAAGGCCAATTTGTAATTTAATACAAAGTAGTAAATAGGTAAACTTTATTTTTATCATGAGACAGGTGATGTTGATAGATTAGGATTAAATAAAGATCAAAAACTTAGGTATCACATTTATATAGAAATGGTAATATTTGTATATTTTTGACAAAACCTTTTGGAGTGAAAACACTATATACAGTTGACCTAAATGATATAATTGTAAAAGAGCTATTGTAAAAGCATTTGTATATCATAAATTTAAAAGCTTATTTTCTTCTTAATTAACAGTTACAAATGTCCTCATGTGCAGGGAAGTGTGCTAGGTACTGAATCCTAGAGATATAATCTATGCTGGAATAGAGTTTCTAATCTAGTCGAAGGTGAGACTTATAGACACAGGATGTACATTTCCAGACTAGTTTACTATGGGCCTAGGGAGAGCATGCAGAGTAGATTATCCATAAGTACTGAATTAGCGAATCAAGGTGATTCTTTTTCTAACCCTGTTTGCCAGATGAACAGCTACTAGTCTTTCAACGTTTAGCTAAGACTCATAAAACTCTAAGGAGTTTTTTTTACTCCTTACTGTATTTATCCCTTACAATACATGGTTGTGCTTCTATCCTAGTATTTATGATAACTCGATGGTTGTAGTATACCAGAAAGAGTGTGCAGGATGGGGGACTCTGGGGAGTTCAGAGCAGAAGAAAAGCTTCTATCGGAAATCAGAATTATCAAATATTAACACCCAATGTTAAGTAACCTGTGTCACTTGTCAACAATCAGTGAAACTTTTTTTTAAAACAAGTTAGAAAATAAAAACAAAGGAAAACTAGGAGCCTTTAGCTTACATGGGAATCAGTTCTGTTCCAGGAACAGTGACAGATTTACCTCCAAACCCCTTCCCCTTCTCTCTCCATCCCAAGAAATGTTCAGGTATGCGTTAGGGAAAACATTCTGGTTCAAAGGAAACTTTTTGTTGTGCTTGTTATCATAAGTGATTGGATTTAATATTTTTTGCATTCCCTTGCAAAAATCGACTTCCATTTACTGGCTTTGTCTAATGATAAGCATTGTGTATTTCTGAAACAAAGCTCATTCACCTACGTGACATGAGAGTAATACAATTTTCTTGTGTCATCTGATTTAAGAAACATGTACTCCTCCCTTTTGCCAGTTGATGGCCTCCATGTTTTCTGTTACCTGTAGTTCACTTACCTTTGTAAGATGAATTTATTCATTCAGTTGCTCAATAAATGATTATTGAATACCTGTTATGAACCAGGAACTATTATAGATATTGGGATAAGTCAATTCAGACATGCTACCAATAGAGAAAATAAATTATTACAAGACAGTGTTACGAGAACTATCGTGAGGCTATTCAGATGACTGAGGGGGTTTAGGGAAATAGATTATAGTGTTTTAATAGAAACTTTGATGTCAGGATGCTCTGTGAAAAATGTTTGCTAGAATCTATATACCAAAGACTGGATTGCTGATCTCCAGTAGGACTGTATAAAGTAGTCACTAGGAAGAAGTGAAGCTATCAGGATTATCAGTTAAACAGACAAGCTAACAAAACAAAAAACTTAACATCTTCAAACTGTTATCAGTTATGGGTATATGTTGTAAAAATAAAGTTTAACAGACATTTGAATTTAAAAAAGATATACAGCAACAATTAGTTTTTTCTACATGTTTAATGGAGGAAGTACTATCTGGTAGATAATTAGGTAGAAGCTTGTATTTTTGTTATTTAAAAGGTATACTTTATATGTAGTACTCCTCAAACTATCTTTTATTAAAAGTGATAATCCTTAGCCTGGCTCGGTGGCTCAGCCTGTAATCCCGCGCCTTTGGGAGGCTGAGGTGAGTGGATTGCCTGAGCCCACGGGTTCGAGACCCGCCTGGGCAGTGAGACCTCATCTCTACAATAAATCAAAAAATCAGCCGGGCGTGGTAGCGCACGTCTGTAATTCCAGCTACTTGGAAGGCTGAGGCAGAAGGATCACCGGAGCCCAGCAGGCGAGGTTGCAGTGGCCGGGAGCAGCCACAGCACTCCAGTCTGGGCGACAGAGTGAGACTCCAACTCAAAAAAAAAGTGATAATCCATCGCAGATTGACTAATGGTCATTCTGCACATGACTAATAGGTAGCTCATACCATATGCGACCCAACCTGGTATATTATCTGTTTATGAAGACCAATTCACTGATATGTCAAAGCAAAGCCAGATTGTTGTAAAGTTTCCAAATGGCTTTTTTTTCTTTTCTTTTTTTTTTTTAGAGTCAGCATCTTGCTCTGTCATCCAGGCTGGAGTGTAGTGGCATGATCATAACTCACTGCAGCCTTGAGTTCGTGGGCGCAAGTGATTCTTTTGCCTCAACTTCCCGAATAACTAAGATTACAGGGATGCACCACCACACCTAGCTGATTTTTAAAATTTTATTGTAGAGATGAGGTCTTTCTATGTTACTCAGGCTTGTCTCAAATGCTTGACCTCAAGTGATCCTCTTGCCTGGGGCTCCTAGAACTCTGAGATTACAGGTGTGAGTCTGCTCCAAGCCCCAAGTGTTTACTCTTTATTCTTATTTTTTCTAGGACCAGTAACAGACACTGTGCAGACTGACACTGATTTGAGGTCACATTTGCAGCAGCAATTCTACAGTGTATCTGGGATGATTAATTTTTAAAATATTCTGCCAGAGAATTTAAGTCTCTGTGTTCTAATTTCACCCTCCCTGAGAAGTCTTATGGTTATATATTTGGTTTTCTACCTCCTAACATGGTATAAAAATATTACTGTGATTGTGGTACAGCCTCTGCTGTCAACTAATGACTTGATATCCGTAGGTCTCCTTTTTGTCTGAATCCTCTTATTCCTGGCCTATGATTCCAACATAGAGATTAGAATCCTGCAGTGCTTGACTTGAGTCAGCGCATTAACTTTATTGACAACATTGGTTCGTTCATCCATTCAATTCAGTCAACAAATACTGCCTGAGAAGGTGACCTTTGAGCAAAGACGTACTGGAAGGAAGAGAGTAAACTAAGTTGATATGTGGAGCAAGAACCTTCCAGAAAGAAGAACAGAATTACTTGCTTGAGCTATGAGAGTTGAGGTCAGGGGCACCAGTTTATGTAGGGCCTTCTGAAGCATTATTGGGGTGAGGTGATAAGCCATTAGAGGATTTTGAGTCAAGGTAGAAATGACAAAATTCTACTTAGGCTTTAACAAAATTACTCTGGTTGCTGTATTGAGAACAGTATGAAGGAGGCAAGGATGGAAATTGGGAGGCTGTTTAAATGATCCAAACAAAAGAGAATGAAGTCATTGAATCAGGTGGTAGCAGTAGAAATGTTGGAAAGTACAGGATTTGGGGGTAGATTTTAAAGTTGGTGCCAATTGGGCTTTACTGACAGATTGAGTGTGTGTATTTAAAAGAAAGGAGAGAAAGAACCAAGCCAAGGATGACTCCAGCACATTTGACCTGAGAAATTGTGTTTTTATACACTGAGAGTGGGGATTCTGAGATCAACATCTTTGAGGGTGAATGTCAGGAGCTTAGTTTTAGATATGTCCACTTTGAGATGTCTGTTAGATATCCAAATGCAGCAGATTGACAGGCAGTTGGATAAACCAATCTGCAGTTATACTCTGTGGAGATCCAGATTTAAAAAAATAAATGGAGGTCCAGTTAGCAAAAGGTTTAAAAAACAGAAAAGGAAAAGACCACTAAGGGAGTAAGTGTAGATAGAGAAGAGGTCTAGCAAACTGAAAACTGGGACTCTCCAATGTCTTAAGACCTGGATGATAAAGAGGAACAAGCAAAGGAGACTGCATTCAGTGAAGCAACGAGAACTGTAGGAAAAAAACAGGAGAATATGGTGTCCTGGAAGCCATGGGATGAAAGCAGGTCAGTTGTGCCAAGTGTGGTTGCTGATTCTGCAAGAGGAGACCTGACACTTAACGCTGAATTCAGCTATGTGTCTGTTATTGGTGATGTTGGAGAACAGTTTTGATGAAGAGGTATTGAAAGCCTTAAAGGGGGTTCAAGAGGCAAGGGAAAGAATGAAATTGGAGATTGTGAAAATGTAGAAAGGGAGCGATGGCTTGTGGAGGGAGTGAGGGCTTTCAAGAAAGGTTTTTGAAAATGTGGTAGAGGGAATCTTTTGTGGACAGATGGGGGAGGGAGGTCAATGAAGAGGGAAAGAATCGCTGGAATTCTGTTCTTGATCTAGTGTTCAAATGTAGGCTTGGGCCTTAGATGGGAGCATAGTCAATTTATCTATAGCATTAGCAGAGAGGGTAGAACATACAGGCATGAAGACATGCATGTTGGTAGATGAGGAAGTGAGTGCTTATGCACAGGATCTTCTGAAAATGAGGAAGAGGGAGGAGGTGTGAGAGGTTTGAGGAAAGAAGAATAAAATACTGGGAGAGTAGGAATGCAAATGGACTATATGAATGTGACTGCCAGGCAGTAAGCAGGACCTGTTTGAGGTTTGTGATCATGAGTTGTCAGTATAGTTGTGTATTTTTCTCTAGACACAGTCAGCTGCCTGGGAGCAGAAATGAAGTTTGCACATAAAAGAGAGTGGAATTGCACAGTTGACACTTCATATCTGGGGTTCTTCATGGATTGAAACTAACCATGGATTGAAAATATTTGAAAAAATGAATAAGTATAGCAATACAACAATAAAAATAATAAAAATAAGAAAATAGAGTATAGCAACTATTCACATAACACTTTCTTTGTATTAAGTATTATCAATAATCTAGAGATGATTTAAAGTACACAGGAGGATATGTGTAGGTTAAATGCAAATACTATGCCATTTTATATCAGGAACTTGAACATCTGAAGATTTTGGTATACTTGTGGGAAGTCCTAGAACCAGTCCCCTGTGGATCCCTAGAGACAACTGTACTTCTGTAAACAATGACGGGCATCTGTCCATGGATTCAAGCCACCAGGAGTGGGTTCTGGAGCAGCAGCTCATTTCTTGCCCCTGCCCTCTGTTTACCTAGCAGATGTATGTTGGGTAATTTGCACCTGAGGAAAAGCCTTTTTGTTCTTAAGGTTGTTTTGACTCCATTTCTCCCTTTTCTTGTCTTCTGGGAGATTGATAGCATAGTACATTTACTCTACAGGTAGGCTGTAAGTGTGGTTGGTTGTTAAGAGAGCTGAATGTAAATCAAGGTCTCCCAGCACCCCCAACCTGCAAAATGCTTTTCGTAGGTGCTGGGTGTATGATTTCCTTCGAAGGCCTCTACTCTGGCATTAGGTCAAGATTAATTCATGTCAGCTCTTTTTCTCTTAGAGTCCCGTTTCTAATGAAGGGATGATTTTGAACTGGTAATATCAACTTGTAAGCCATAGTTAGAATTGATCTTTCAAAATGACTCTTCCCCAAAGTTGTTTTATTTCTGATCTCAGTTGCTTTGTAAAATATTTCTTTTGCCTGGAATTCCCTTATCCTTGCTCTTTGCCCAATAAAAAAAGTATAAGCTTTAATGTAATAATTTGTTGTATGTAATTTTATCACTTAAATACAATAGAAATGTTACCAAGGACTTAAAATTGGATGGGGATAGAGAATAATAAGATAATACATCCTTGCTCTTAAATAATTCACACTTTGGTTTTTATAGAATTTGTTTTTTTCATCCAGTTTTACTTACTAGGATGTGCCATGGATTTATATTAGGATATGTATATCACTGTAAACTGGCAATATTTCTCATATAGGAGTTTTTTTAAAGTCAATTTTTTTCTCTATGATTTGTTATAGCTTCTATTTAATCATTGTTTTCAGATTGATATTTTATCAGTCCTCTTTTGATAGCATATATTGTCCATATATATAGTAATGTGAGTATGTGTATTACATATATATGCCTGTGTGTATACATGAGGTTTCTCCATTGTTTGCAGATAGTTATTTGGTAGAATTTCTATTTTTAGTTATGTGTTTCCTCCATCACTTTGCTTGGAGACGCTGGATGAGATGGTTGCTTTCATTTCTCTTTTTTATCATCATGATTGTTTCCTGCAGTCCCATTTATTTTTGTCTAGTTTTTCTTCATGCCATCAATCTGTCTCATTTTCGTACCAGTTCTTTTTTCTTTTTTCACAGCCGCAGAGAGCCATGAATGGTCTTTTATTTGGTTGGTTTTCATTCTTGATGCATATACAAACCACTGGAGTATGCATTTTTGAATCTTATATATGTTTTCCAGATTTAGCTTTATATTATTATGAAGATATTTGTCATTTGGGCAGCTCAGAAAGGCTTTTTCCTTGAGACACTCTCTGCTTACCTTTTACAATATTCAGGTGGCAGGTTGTCAGTTCACTTGCTATAAATCTATCTTCAGTTTCAGTACTCTATAATGACATAAGTTCTATTATTAATGACATATCTCTGGTTTGGTGTTCTTTTGATATTGCTAGTGATCACTAACCCTGCTATTTTGGCACTTGTTGTGACTCCATATATTCAGATGATTATTTCTTTCATAAATTTTTTTAAATGTACACATTCTGTTAATGTGTCAGTTTGGCAAATATTTAAAAAAATATTAGACACTTTTTAAAGTAATGGGAATACTATAGTGAATAAGATGCTCTATAAGAATTACATTCTAGTATGGGAGGGAGACAATCAGGAAGTAAATAAGACACATTATAGAGCTACAAATAGTGTTTAATACTATGAAGAAAATAAAACAGGATGTGAAGATGGGACTGAAGGTGTGGAGTTGGTCAGGGAAGGCCTTGTCAGGGAAGTGACATTCAAGGAGAGGCCTGATTGATATGACGGCATGAAGGGCAATTCAGGCAATGGGGCAGCAAGTCAAGAGGCCCCAAAGCAGAACTAGCTTTGGGTGTCTGAGGGACAGCAAGGAGGGCAGAGTGGCTGAATCATAGCTAACTAAGATGTGAGTGGTAGAAGGTGAGGTTAGATGTTAACTAGGGGAGTGAGTGGTGGGAGGTAAGGTTGGAGAGGGAGTGGAATGATTCAATGGCCTTACAGGGCATGGTAAAGAGTTTGAATTTTACTGATTTTATTACAGGTGTACAAAAAGCCCATGGAGGATTTTGAGTAGGGTAGGGCTGTGCACTTACTAGCATTTTTTTTCTTTTTTAAGATTTTTCTGATTGCTTCCTAGACAATGGATCACAGAATTTCAAGACAGATAATGTAGGAAATTTTTGTAACAGGGTTTAAAAGTGATGAAAGCAGCTTGGACTATAGGAATCAACTTGAAGATAGTGAGAAGTGGCAGGACTTGGGTTGTATTTTGAAAGTAGAGCACACAGGACTTGATAATAGATTAGATTTGGAGCCTGAGGCAGAGAGGTGAACTCTATGTTTCTGACCGGAGCAGTGGGGTGATTTGTAGAGGTATTTATCAAGAAGTGGGCGATCAAAGAGAAATAGATTTGGGGCTAAAAATGAGGAGTCCTTTTTGAGCTTTTTATGGTTCTTCCTCATCTCCTTACCTTCTCTTCCTTTTGAGACAGTATCAGATATAGGGGCTGAAGAGGAGACAACCAGGCAAGGATTAAGGAGTCAGTGGGACTGAGAGCTAGGGGGGCAGTTACCATAATTGGTTATATAAATACAGGGGATTGAACAAATAGTATATTGAGGATAAAGAGAACTAGGTTTATCATCAGCAGATAAGGGATGTGTAAATATAGAAAGGGGAAGATTAGAAAGAACTTAGAGATGTTAGACTGGAGTTGAAAGTCTTATTGTATAAGGAGGGTCCAAAGAAACTGAAATTTATTTATTAAAAATTGTATATTTTTACATGTTTAAATTTCAGTCTCCTTTAAAGTACTCTTCATTTGATGCAGTACACCCAATGAGATGCTTTTTCTATTGCTCAGAACGGTTTTTGAACTTGTCAGTTTTGATGTCTTTTAGTGCTTCTACCATTTTTTGTTTTACCTCTTCCACGTCTGCAAAATGTTTCCCTTTGAGGATTTTTTTTTTATTCAGGGAAAAAAGAAAAAGTCACTTGGGGCAAGATCGGGTGAATAGGGAGGGTGGGGCACAGGCGGGCATGCTGTTTTTGGTCAAAAACTGCTGAAAACTGAGTGCAGTGTGGGCAGGTGCGTTGTCATGGTGGAAGAACCAGTCACCTGTTTTCTGCAAGTTGGGACAGTTCTTTCGCAAATTGTGATTGTAACCTTCTCAAAATCTCCAGACAAAAACTTTGGTTGACCATTTGATGCAGAGGAACAAATTCCAAGTGTACTATAAGAAGTCTTCCCTCCAAAAGATAATTCTCAGTTTTTGGTGTCCCCCCCTCGAAAACACACATGTACATACACACAGTAAAAAGACCTAGGAACAGATGATTAACTATTAGCAATGGCTATACCAAGTGCCTAGATTTTGGTTTGTAAATTGCACCTTCTACTAAAGGGGAAACCAAGACTTCTTGAAGGAATAGTTAATTCCAGGATAAGTACAAGATAAGCCTGAAAAATATATTTTACAGAAAGTAAGGATACGTGGAATGATGAGAAGATGTCAAAAAGTTACAGGAGCTAGCTCGAAGGAGCTCTCACTGCCAAATTTTGGACAATATGAGAATCAAAATAAATAATGGTGATGAATATTAATAAACAAATGATAGAGAAGGAAAGTTCTCTTTTTTTTCTAGTAGAATTCCTGTTAATAAGTAAGAAGGAATAATGGAGTTGAAAACTCACCATCTGGCAGCCACTGTAGTTGTGGCTGATTCAGATGAGAGTTATCAATGGATGCTAACATCGGTGGGGGGGATTTGATAAGAAACAGAGTATTGATAGAGTATTGGGATATCACCAAACAAAATACTTATGAATTACAGAGGGAAAACTGGTGACAGGGTGATCCAGGCTAACATTCCCAGTGGTGGGTCACGTTGACATCGTGTGCCTCCTGATGAGAGGTACTAAGAAGAGCACAGCATTATTTCTGTAGTATTCCTGACAGAGTTCCAGGATGAGTCTGTATATGAGGATACATTGATAGACTCTGCTTAAGGGAAATCCTAGAGAGTAAAAGGCCTCAACACCTTAGAATTGTCAATATCATGAAGATGGAGAAAAACTAAGAAACTGTTAAAGAATGAGATAGGAGACAGCAACAAAATGCAACACATGAATACTGAAACAGAAAACAAAAAGATATATTGTTAGCAATGGGATCTGTGGCTAGGATTGATACTGCAATGTGAATATTGATTTTCTGAATCAGTTATATTTTGGTTGTGTTTGTGAGTGTTCTTGCTTGGGGGAATATACTCTAGTACTGAAGAGTGATCATCTTTATGTCAGAAACCTGATCTGAAAATAATGATTGGGAACATTTAAAGAGAGTGATAGAGCAAATGTGGTAAAATGCTAACATTTGAGAAATCTGAGGGCAAGACTTTTTGTTGTGTTCTTGAAATTTTTTCTCTAACTTTTCAAGATAACTATTTCAAGATAACTCATAAAAATGTGGTTTTCTTAAGACATGTTAGGTGTTAGATGTCTAATAGACACTCAAGTGGACTTTTGAATAGAATTTACATATGGGAATCTAGATTTCCAGGGAGAGTTGTGGCTGAAAATAATTGTAGGACTCGTAGTAAATATGGCATTTAAAGTGAGTTTAAGTCAGCTTGGTTTTGTGTTTTTCATGAGCCGTGTTTAGCTGTTTGTGTGTAAGTGAGGTTGAAGTAAATGGGCTTAATCAGCATTGTGATATTCCAGGTGTCTATGATTAAGCGAGACAGGACAAAGGAGTAAAAGGTGCTTTTAAGGGCATAATTATAGTGAGGACAGTGGAATCTAAATTGGGTAGGGATTAAGGCAGGACATGAATGGAGGAATGAACAGTAAAAATATTACAGGATTCAATGGGTTGAATATCTCTAAGCAGCAGTTTTTATTTGGTTCATATAAGCAAGACTGCCTTGTTACACAGTTCTAGTTGTGTAATGCAGTGGCCCTGGGTAGTCGAATAATTAAGCTGATAATATGACAGGACACCTGTGACTGAGATTTTGTCAAAGTCTCTAGAATATGATCATGGAAGGAAGTAACTGAGCTGGTATGGAGGAGAAGTTCTTCAGAAATGATAATTTCAAAGAATTGAAAGATCAGCATGATGGATGAATCATCTATATGCATATTGAATGATGTAATAAATTGTGATGTTTATTAAAACAAAAAAAGACAGTGGGGGCCAGGCATGATGGCTCAAGCCTGTAATCCCAGCACTTTGGGAGGCCAAGGTGAGGTATTGCCTGAGCCCATGGGCTCAAGAATAGCCTGGGCAACTTGGTGAGTCCTCATCTGTACAATAAATCAAAAAGTTAGCTGGGCATGCACTCCAGCCTGGCTGATGCAGTCAGATGCCAACTCAAAAACAAAACAAACAAACGAAAACAGCGCCTCTCACTGTGAAAATTTTTGTCATTGAGGGGAACGGAATTAAGTAGCTGGTTTTAGCAAGAAGCAGATGAGATGGAATGATCTGGTAAGCAGGATAATAACCTCCTCAAAATAGCCACATCTGGTCCCTGGGACCTGTAAATGTTACTTTATGCAATAAACTGAACTTGGCGGATGTGATTGATTAAGTTGAAGAACCTAAGAAGGAGATTACTCTGGATTATTTGGGTGGGTGAAATATAATCACAAAGGTCCTTATAAAAAGGAAGCAGAAGAGAGAGTCAGAGAAGGAAATGTGATAGAAGCAGAGTCAGAGTGAGCTTTGAGAATACTATTCTGGCAACTTTGAAGATGGAGGGAGGGACCTCTAAAAGCTGTAAAATGTAGGGAAAGGGATTCCTTCTTAGAGGAATGCAGAAGAAATGCAGCCCTGCTGATATATTGATTTTAGCCCAGTGAATTCCATTTCATACTTCTGACATTCAAAACTGGGAGATAATTTGTGTTGTCTTAAGCTAGTGAGTTTTTGGTAATTTCTGACTAACAGCAATAGAAAACTAATACAAATTGTTTAAGGGATATTTCTTCAAGTTTGGTGAAAGTTTTGAGGAAGGAAAAAGGTCTGGAAGCAGCCACAGCATGTCTCTCTAGGCAAATGGCATATGTGGTGTGGGAGATAAAAACAGCTTCCATTTACAGGGACTTTAGGGAATAGCCTGGTTTTATTTAAAGAAAGAAGGTGATGGGAGTGAATCAGAGAAGAAATTGAGGGTATAGGGGCATGGCCGATAGTGAATTCTAGGGAGTGTAGTGACAGAGTATGGAGGTGAGGGGAGGTAAAATCTGAATCTACTTACCAAATGTGAAGAGTTATATGAGTTAAGAATCTGTCTAATATTGGTAAACCTAGGAAGCTCAAAGTATTTGTTGTGACTGAAATTTAAAACAAAGCAAGCAAATGAATAAAAATCAGTATCAGAAGGCATAATGTGACTGTTCTTTGGAAAGGTGTGTTAGTTCTAATTGACCCCTTCCTTGCTATTGTTCCGTTAGGTAATGTATAGTGGTGGGGTATGCCACATCATGGCCCAGGGTGAGCAGCAACATCTAGTCTTTACCAATGCTTTGTCTGGCCCAATCTGGGGTCTTATCCTAACCAGCTGGAGGATACTTTAGTGGTGATAGAGATACATGATGATAGTTTTCCAAAGCCACTGTGAGACAGCTACCACTCTCCTACTTTCAGACATTCAGGCACTTTTATTATATCACCAAAAAAGAAATAAATAAAACTTCCTTAAAAGTTATCTTCTTTTCTGATTTTAAAAGAAAAAATTTTTAAATTTCTATAAATTTCATAATAAAGAAGAAGAAAATATTCGCTCAGAAATAATAGGCATTTCATTGTGGTATACTTATTTACTGTTTAGTTTTACATAGTTGATGTTATGCTATGTATACAGTACAATTCCATATCCTGCTTTTTAAACATGATCTTACCTCATAGCCATTTCCTCTTCTTTTCAGCATTATTGATAAGCAACATAGTAGTGCATTATAATATTCCATCATATAGATATCATTTGATATTGTTGTAGTTCTAATTTTTTTGCTATTATGTGATAAACATTTTTGTGGATAAAATTCTGTACTTAAGAGTATTCCTTAGGAGAAAGTTCTAAGAATATAATAGCTAGATCAAAGAAGAACTTTTAAAGACTCTTGAAATGCATTGTCAAATTACATTCCCAAAACCTAACCAGTTTACACTTATGCTATCACTATGTAAAAAGGACCCATTATATTAGCTCAAAATAGCAATAAGTTTATTTGCATGCATTTCAAAGTAGGATACAGATAAGCCATAGAGTCTTAGAAATGACCTATTTTATCTTACTAAGAGGAGAAGATAGATATTTCTCATGCAAGAATATTTTCTATGATGTACTTCACAGATATTCATCACACCCCCACTTAAACACTTTCAATGTAAGTTCATGGATTTTATATTTTCCTCAGGGACTAAATGATTATAAAATTTTAGGCCTTTATGAATTACTAAAGGAAAATTTGTCTTTGATAATGTTATTATCCAATGTGGTAACCTACAGAAGATATTTGCAGATAATGCGTTCTTAGAATGACTATGAATAATGAGAGTTAATAAGAAAACCAAGTCAGAAATGTTAAGAAAGGGATAGAACTTCAAGGTTCACTCATGTTCTGTAAAGGAATGTATATTGATAGAATGAAACAATAGAATAACCATGCTGCCCAACAAAAGAGGACTGGATATAAAAAAAATGTGGTACATATAAACGATAGGATATTACACAGCCATAAAGAAGGACAAAATTATAAACTTCGCAGCACCTTGGATGGACTTAGAAGCTATAATACTGAGTGATTATCACAGAAACAAAGAATTGAGTATCACATGTTCTCACTCAGAAGCAGACCTTGAACAACTATCGTAATACTATAAGAAAGGGGTGGGCAGCAATGGGAAACTGCCAGGGGAGAAGGGGACATACCTCATCAACAAGGGTACCTGCATAATGAACATTTATATACCCAACCCTGAATTATACTGCACATCTTTAAAATTAAAAATTAAAAAAAACTAAAATAAAAAGGAAAGATAATAGTATTTCTGTTGTTTATAAGTGATAATATTAAAAATAATACTTATTTTAAAATATACATATAAAGTAAATCATGTATTTTAAAATTACTTTGAATATGAAGGTAAGCATATGTGCACAAATAAGAAAAATATAGGTGAAGGTAGCAAACATGGACTATCATTTACCTCATGAGGAGTTACTAGTGGGTCTTTAAATTACATCTGTGAGCCAATTTGTGTGATAACATATTTTCTGAGAGAATTGCTTGCCTTATTATTTCTGCATAAATAAAAACATAGTAGACAACTATCTAGAGATCAGATCTAGATATCATTAAATTTTGGTTAGCAATGAAAAATTCTTACTGTATTGTTGATAATCTCTGTTGAATTTTCATTGATTTTACAATGATATGGCTGGTGTTTGGCAATATGCTGTTAGAATATTCTACCAAAATAACTCTGTTTCATGTTCCCATGAATGAATCATTCATTTAATAGTCTAATAAGATATGACTAATGTGAGCCCTACTTTGAATATTGGATGTGCTTCTGATTGTCCGAGCAATTCTTGGCCCTCAAACTACATAGGATTTTCGGTTGGTATTAAATGTGGAGCTTTTGATAAAACTACATTTTTGCTTGATCATAGTGTTCATATTTTAGGTTGATCTTTATCAGTGGCCTATGTTAGGTTTTACTGTGAGTCCTTTATTTCTCCTTAGTTTTATATTGAAATGTTTATGATTATTTTGACTTTAGTTACTTAAGGGTAGTGAGAAATGTGATAGAAATTGTTTTCATTTGACTAACAGTCATTTGAAAGGCTAAATTGAGGATAAGTTGAAATTTTACTTTCTTAAAATTTGAAAAACTGAATTTGAGCTACCTGTGATTTGAGCAGTAAATATATCTTTTGAACTTTTTCACTGAGACTCAATTTTCCCGCCCATATTCTGAGTCTAGTCAGAAGGGAATGTAGTTTGGTTAGAACATATTGATTGTATAAGTAATTGAGTTTGTGCCACTAAGTATGCCTCAGATAGTCAAATATAAGTGATTTTAATGTATTCTTTATGTGGTATTATCTATACTCTTTCATATTAGTATAGATGATTAAATTGATTCTATTATTTATTTCTGTTGCTTCACCTAAATAAAGTGATATATGGGAGAGTTTTATGCTTTAAAAAAGAGTGGTTTTTGTTTACTACTCATGATGCTTGTCTGAACAATGTAAAATGTTATAGATTAATATTTTTAAATAGTCAAGGAATTAATAGGAAATGCTTTATGGTTCAGGTAAAAATAAGTTGTGTAGAAATTAGGTAGGCTTTTGTTCTAAACTTGATTCATTTATTTGTGCTAAAGTAGCATATTCAGTAACACCCCATTTATCTGGTCGTTTTCCAGAATAAGATGGAATTTTCCAGGTAACTGATCATAAATTAGTTTTCCAGGTAACTGAATGTTATACCTTCAAGGACTTAAATCTTTTAAATTTAGCTTTTTTTTGGTGAATTTTTTAAATAAAATATATACTTTCTGCCTTCTTTCCTATATCTTTTTAATCAGCTGATATTCGATGTAATTTGATCTGTTTTTGGATGACTCAGGACTACTGTTTTTAATATGAAGTAGTTGAGTGTTATGTTTACTTTTAAGGTTTTTTTGGGTCCTTTTTGATCAGAGCATTAATAGACTGCCATTTCTTCTGCTGTTATATTTACCTCTAATAACTCTTCTTTCTCACTTAATGGTCTTGCTTTTCATTTTCTGTGACTTGTGAAACAAGTTGTTAGAAATTACCGTTTATGATAAATCAGAATCCCAGGAAGATGAGCGTGAGGGCCTAAGGAAGTAAGTGTATTGCTTCAGTGTTGTTCTTTTTTGTTAATGGTGTCAGACTTTCATATTTTCCTAGATTACTTCTGGCTTTGGAGCTTTGTACTGAAAGGTTATTGGGAGGTCACTGATTCATGGTATGTCAGGTCTTACCTGGTACCTTCACCTTTTCTTCACAGGTCAGCACATTGAGCCCTAAGAGAATATTTGGGGAATCACCCAAGTTTGCACACACTAAGTAGTGACAGAACCCTGAGTTTAGGACTCAGGTCTTCTGTCTTGAAGTCCAGTGATCTTCTACTATAACCATGATGTTAACTCCAGGTAATTATTCTGAGCATTGTTAACAGTGTTGATAAATAAAAAAGACCCTGTTTGTTCTTTATGGGATTCTTATTCCTCACCTTCTTTCCTAGGCTAGAAACTAGTCATCCTAGACTTCTCCACACTTTGCATTCAGAGTACTAAATCCTTGTTGAGTTTACAGCCTAAATACAGAATCTCTAGAATCTCACCTACTCTCCTTTTGTGTTACATAGCCTTATTTCAGACCCTTGTCATCTTTTGCCTGCCTTCTCTCTTCCCTCCTTATTCTGCTCCCTACTCCTGGAATCATTTTCCTCAAAAGCATCATTCATTTGACCAACAGAAGCACTCAATAAATGGAGAAAATGTGGTGGAGAGGGAGAGACTGTGTTCTAACTTGAGTGCCTGAGGGACAGAGAATAAGTATCAATGGGTAGAAAAATCAAAATATTCAAATACAGATAGAGAATAATTGAAATGCATATATAGATATGAAAGAAAATGATTCAAGCATTGTAGCCAACCGAAACCATGTGATCAACCTACAGTATGATACATTGAAACCGTGAGTGCATATAATATGTAATGTAGACATCTCTCTTATCATACATTTGAAGATTAATGTTACTGCTGAGCACTCTCCAACAAGAATTCTATTTTCAGTCTGGAGCAATACTAGATAACCGGTACAGACAAAGCTGAAGGATGGGAGCTCCACTGAATGAATTGAAAAGATGGGTAGGAAGACCCGTTGATAAAGACTAAGGGATACTAGATTACTCAGATTTGGTAAGGAAAGGTCCAGGGAGGATTTATATATGCGTTTCAAATATATAAATTTTATTATTCTGAGGATGATACCCAAATTAATTTTCTGTATGTTCCCCAGACAGTAAGGGCATATGTCATAATCTGTGTTTTAAATGTAAATATTTTTATTTTTATTAACCTAACATATTTAGTATATGAAATCAATTATCACTATAAGTCTTTAATGACTACTAGGTACTCCTTTTATCCTTAAACTGTGGAAATACACATTCTGGGAATTTTTTGGTATTATTTCTTTGATAATTTTCTTCTTTCTTTTTATCTTTTATCTCTTTTCAGAGTTGACTTTGCTGGATTGATCTTCCTGGTTTCATCTGTTTTCTTTTATCTATCTCTTTGGCTGCCCCCTTCTTGTTTCACAATATTTTATTTTTCTTAGTTAACTGAGGATATTCAGTTTCTTTCCTTTTGCTTTCTTCATTGCTTCTCTTTCTTCTTGCTTCTTTTTCTTTCCAAAATATTTATTGTACTGTGGTAAGGCCATTTAACATGAGACCTATCCCATCAACAAATATTTTAAATGTACAATACTATAGTGTTTAGTATAGGCACAATGCTGTACAGCCGATCACTACAACTTAACTCTTGCATTACTATGTCTTTATATCCTTTGATTAGCAACTCCCTACATTTGCTCCTCTCCTCTGCACCGGCAACCATCTGTTTCTATGAATTTGATTATTTTGGATACCTTATATAAGTGAAATCATGCAATATCTCTTTAGCTAGGATATTTTTCTCAGCATAATATCCCTTTGCATACATTTCATTCCTTTTGCTACAGATTGCAGGATTTCTCTCTTTTTAAAGGCTACCTAATCTTCCATTGTATGTATATGCTACATTTAAAAAAATTCATTCATCCATGAACATTTAGGTGCTTCCATGTCTTGGCTATTGTGGATAATGTTGCAATGAACATGGGAGTACAGGTATCTCTTTGAGATCCTGATTCCAATTCCTTTGTCTATATATTCAGAAATGGGATTCCTAGATAATATAAAAACTCTATTTTTAATTTTTTGAGGAAACTCTATACTCTTTTCCTAATGGTTGTTCAATTTTGGATTCCCATCAGCAGTCTACAGAGTCTCAATTTCTCCACATCCTCACCAGCACTTGTCTTTTTTTTTTTTTTAATAGTAGCCATCCTGACAGGTGTGAAATAGTAACTCACTGTGGTTTTGGTTAGCATGTTTCTGCTTCCTTTTTTGTTTGTTTTGGTCTCTGCCTTTAATGTTGGAGGCTTTCTACAATTGTCTGTTAGTCGGTGGTTGCCTCTTGATAAACTCCTTGCCACGTGTATGTGACTGGTATGCCTTTTTGTCAGATGATCAACATTATTCCAATGGAGTGCTCCAGCTGTAACCATATGTAGCCCTTTGCTTTTATATTAAGTTCTCCATAGAAAAACTAGAAAGCTATTTAAATTAAGTATAGGGAAGACTTAAATACTAGGAATGCTAGATTTTGCACTGAATTCCCGTGGAATTATAACTTCTGAAATCTTATTAATTATTCTTTTAAATATTAATGTTATCTGTGGTATTGGTTTGGGAGGTTTTGTTGGAGTAATTGGGAAAAAAGTCTGTGTTTTTGGATGGGGAGGGTGTTGTTTCAAGAGTATTACAATTCTGCTTCCCTGAAGTTCACCATAATTTAGATGTTAAATTGAGTTTAAACTAACAAATTACAGCATATACTTTCTTCTTTTGGTATAATTACTAGCCACTTATGTGGCTGAGAACTTATACTAAGTGATACTTCATAACTGTGATTCTTACTTAGGATAAGATAATGGGCCATTTTCTTCATTCTCATAAACTTAGTTATAGGAAAACCATTTTATATAAAAATAATTTAAATGTTTTAAACTAATGTAAGAAGTAGGCAGATATTCCAAGGAAAGTTCAATGTTTTCATAGTAAGAACAATGATGGATATTTTCTCAAAATTGTTTCCCTAGTAGATGCTAAGAATCTTGTAAAGTGAGAAAAATGCATTTAGCCTTATGGTTTAAATTAATAAAATGTGCCAATTTATTTCAGAACTATCAAAGCTAATAAAATAAAAAAACTTGTACATTAATTTTCATTAGTGTGATTGTGTTAAGTGTGATTTAGTTCTTTTATTACATTAAAACAAAACGATGGTAGGCTATAAAGACCCCTTTTGTTTATCTGTTGCCTTAATTTAAAAATAAAATGTATGTTATTTTAATTATGTGCATCAGTGATGAATATTGCATTCCAAATTTTATGGCTCTTATTCTTAATTTTAATAATATTTGATTACTTTATACCATATGGCTACAGTGTGGGGTCTGGAAAAAAGCTGGACTGGGAACCAGCCAGGCTTAATTGTACTACTCATCGGCTGCTTCTCTGCTTTATTTATCTATTTATTTTTATTTTTAAAACTTAAAAATTTTATTCTAGAGATGTGGGATACAGGCAAGCATTAACTATACAAGTAGACTGCATGCAGGTGAAGTTTGGGCCTCCAACTGGCCCTCACTTCCACTGGTAAAGAACCAGGTACCCTTCGTGTTGTTAGAGCCCTCCCTCCCTTGGTGGTGCTCAATGACTGCCGATCCCTCCTTTGTGCTACTGTGATTGATGTTCAGGTCCCGCTTATGAGTGAGAACATGCAGAATTCAGTTCTTTGTTTCTGTGATAGATCACTAAGTATGATGGCCTCCAACTCCATCCAATTAGCTTCAAAATCCATGATTTTCTTCTTGTTTATGGCTGCGTACTCCATCATGTATATGTACCTCATATTCTTTATCCAGTTCACTTTTGATGGGGAACAGGGTTGGTTCCATGTTTTAGCTATTGTGAATAGTGCAGCTGTAAACATGCGGGTGTAGGTGTCTTTTTGGTAAAACGGTTTATGTTCCTCTGAGTATATTCCCAGGAGAGGAATTGCTGGATCATATGGAAGTTCATTTTTTTTACTTCTTTTAGGAATTGCCACTCTGTTTCCATAGAGGTTGAACTAGCTTTCATTCCTACCAACAGTGTAGAAACATTTCTTTTTCTCTGTACCTGTGCCAGCATCTGTTGTTTTTTGGTTTATTAATGAAGGATATCCTTAATTAGTTAGGTGGTATCTCATTGTAGTTTTTATTTGTATTTCTCTGATGATTATGAGACTGAGCATTTTTAAAATGTATCTGTTGGCTGTTTGTATGTCTTTTTTTGAAAAGTATATCATCCACCATGACCAGGTGAACTTCATTCCTGGAATGCAGGGCTGGTTCAACATTTGCAAGATCATAAGTGTAATTCATCACATTAACAGATGTAAAACCAAGAACCACATGATGATATCATTGGATGCAGAACAAGCATTAGACAAAATCCAATATCCCTTCTTGATAAGAATCCTTGAGCACCTAGGCATAGAAGGAACATTCCTCAAAAGAGTAAGAGCCATCTATAAACCCATAGCCAATATTTTGCTCAGTGGGCAGAAGCATTCCCACTGAGAACAAGAACAAGACAAAGATGCCCACTCTCACCTCTCGTGTTCAACATAGTGTTGGAAATCCTAGCCAGAGCAGTCAGGCAACAGAAGGAAATCAGGGTTATCCAAATAGGAAAAGAAAAAGTTAAGCTATCCCTCTTTGCAGATGATATGATTCTATATTTTGAAAACCCTAGGGACTCTGTCAAAAGCCTCCTCGCACTGATAATTGACTTTGGTAAAGTCTTTGGATACAAAATCATGCAAAAGACAGTTGCATCTCTGTACACCAGCAACAGGCAGACAGCAAACCAAATAAAAAGCACAGTCTCAATCACAACAGCCACAAAAATTGAAATAACTTGGCATCTATCTAGCCATATTTAGCACCTAACCAGGGAAGTGAAATGTCTTTACAATGAGAACTACAAAACACTACTCTAAGAAATCAAGGATGACACAAACAAATGGGAAATCAGTATTATCAAGATGTCCATCCTACCCAAGACAATCTCCAGATTCAATCCAATAACCCATCAAATTGTCAGCATCATTTTTCTCAGACCTGGAAACAACAATACAGAAATTCATATGGAAACAAAAAAGAGTACGAATAGCCAAAATAAACCTCAACAAAAGGAACAAAGTGGAAAATATCACATTTCCAGTTTTTAAACTTTACTACTTTGGTATAAGAATAGGCACCTAGACCAATGGAACAGGATAGAGATTCCGGAATCAAACACTTGGTCCCTCAGCTCATCTTTCACCAAGCCACCAGTAACAACCACTGAGGAAGGTGACCATATTTAGCAAATCCTTCTCTGCTTTAAAGTTTTCTCAGCTGTAAAACAAGAACCTTCCCTAAAATCCCTTAGGATGTCTCTGTTTCTAATATTCCCTTATTATATGACAAACTATGTCTATATTGATCTTTTTCAATTAATGAATGATTTCAAATGTTTTATATGATGTATATGTGTATCTATGTAAACATACACATACATACATACAAATATGGTTCAAAACACAAACACATGGTTAAAAATTGAGTTGTTATCAAGATGTATAAAATATATAAAATGAAAGTCTACCACCACCTGCACTCAAAACAAAACAGATTTAAAAAAGCCTTCATTGACAAAGCTATAAGTGCTAATGACTCTTTGTACATTTTTACAGAATTTTTCATGCACGTATCAATATATGCACAAAAGTTAAATCCAGGTATTATTTAGCACTTTTTTTCTTTACTTACATCTTAGAATGTTATATCTTGGATTTTATGTGAATATATTCCTGAGTTTATTAATTTATAGTCAATATCTCATAGTTATAATTTATAAATTAATCAGAAATCTGTTTTATTCTTTACCTTTTTTCTTAAATCATTATTTTTTTCCTGCATGTTTGAATTTGTATTAGAGAATAATATTTTTAAATCTATGCATAGTAAATAAATGTTAACAATGTTTGTTTTGAATGGTTACTATGAAGTGATTTTTTTCTTTGTGATTTTCTGTATATATCATATTTTTAACAATTGACCATTTTATTGGGAAAAATCAGTTTTAATAAGTACCATGCTATTATAAAGTAATTATCAATCAGTGGTTGTTTAACTGAATTATAAAACCATATTCTTTATTAACTATTAAGCCATACCTCATTAAAAATATTTTAGTGTTTTTTCTCTCTTTATTTTTATTTGTATTTTTTTTTGAGTTGGAGTCTCACTCTGTCACCCAGACTGGAGTGCAGTGACCGCTACCAGCCACCGCACCCTCGACCTGTTGGGCTCCGGTGATCCTTCCACCTCAGCCTTCCGAGTAGCCGGAATTACAGGCGCTTGCTACCACGCCGGGCTGATTTTTGATTTATGGTAGAGATGAGGTCTCGCCAAGTTGGCCAGGCGGGTCTCGAACCCACGGGCTCAGGCAATCCACTCACCTCAGCCTCCCAAAGGCACGGGATTACAGACATATAATAAAATGCTCAGATTTTGACTATACCTTTTGATGAGTTTTTTACCTGCTGTACTTATTGTATAAACCATTCCAAAAATTCCATTAAATTCCCTGAAATCTCTTTTAAATCAGTCTATTTCCTGTACTCAGGCAACTACTGACCTGATATCTATCATGGATTATTTTTTTTTCTGTTTAGGACATTATATAAGTAGAATCAAACTCTATGAACTCTTTTGTGCTTGCCATTCATGCCATTATACATTATATCACTACTTATGTATCTTCATCACTATTTAAAAATACCTATTATCCTTTTTTTTTTTTTTTTTGATGTTTAAGTAACTGGCCCAACATCACACAGCTGGGAAGGACTGGAGTTGGGGGTGGCCTCAGGTCCATGTAACTCCAAGGCTCTTCCCCTAATCCTCTATGTGCTGCTTCCCAAGGGTTCTCAATAGGATATGGAGTTGAAAGGGAGGATGATGTTGGATTCCTTTAATGTTGTTCTAAGGATTTGTATTTTATTCCTTGTATATGTGTCCTCCTCTGCATCACCAGGATTCTTTGGGGTTGTAAAGTATAGCATACTGAAAATTTGTTCTAAAAATAATCTAGTTTTTCTTCAATAAATATTCATCATGCAGCTACTGTGGATAAGAGATTGTTCTAAGCAGGTTACTGACTCTGGGCCCTGGATGTGGGATGATCCTATACTGTCAGGTGGAGAAACTTGACTTTAGATTTGGCATATTGAGGTGTTTCCCCTTGAGCAGGTCAGATTTCCCAAAGAAGTTTCCACTGTTCCTCTGCCTAGAAGTTGATAATCTGGCTGGCAGTATTTAGTTGAGTTGGGGCATATGTGCATGAATTCTCATACTCTCTCTGTTCTCAGTAAGGCATCCTGGTCATAACTATCCCTGCATCTCCCTCTCTAGAGAATAAAATTCCAGTGCTGGTCCAGGATGGGAGAAGGCAATCGGTTACCTGGTTACGCATGTGGGAAAAAAGATCCAGATAGTAAATGTTTTTTAACTACACCTTTCAAGTATTCTTCCTTATTTTGGCTCTTCTTTACTCTTTTCTTGGGGTGGGGGTTGCAATGTCAATCGTATTGGCTGTTTGTTTTCCCCATTACCAATTTGGGATTCAGGTTTTTTGGGTCAGCTATTACACCTCCCACTGCTATAGAATTTTCTGGCTGTCTACATTTTGTATTCTTTTGTGTTCTCTCTTGTAAAAGAAAATCTTTTTTTTTTTTTGGCTTGGAAAGTCTTTAAAAAAACCAGTGTAGGTATACGTCCCTCTTCATTAATTTTTTCTTCCCCCCCTCCTTTTTTTCTTTTATTTTAAAGATGTGGGGGGAACAATTCAAGGTTAGGTATACAAATGTTCATTATACAGGTACCCTTGTTGATGAGGTATGCCCCTTCCTCCCCTGGCAGTTTCCCTCAACTGCCAATCCCACGCTCCATCCCCTGGCAGTTTCCAACAACAGCCAATTCCTTTCTTATAGTATTATGATAACTTTTCAAGGTCAGCCTATGAGTGAGAACATATGGTATACTCTGTTCTTTGTTTCTGTGATAGATCACTGAGTATGATACACTCTAAATCCATCCAAGTTGCTGCAAAGTCCATATGTTTGTCCTCCTTTATGGCTGCATAATATTCCATTTTGCATTTGTACCACTTTTTTTTTTTTAACCAGTCCAGCTTCGATGGGCAGCATGGTTGGTTCCAAGTTTTTGCTATTGTGAATAGAGCTGCAACAAACATGCGTGTGCAGGTATCTTTTTTGTAGAATGATTTGAATTTCTCTGGGTATGTTCCCAATAAGGGGATTTCTGGGTCATATGAAAGGTCAATTTCTAGTTCTTTCAGAAATTGCCACACTGTCTTCCAAAGAAGTTGCACTAGTTTGCATTCTCACCAGCAGTGTAGAAGCATTCCTTTTTCTCCACATCCTTGCCAGCATCTGTTGTTATTTGTTTTATTAATGATGGCCATTCTTACTGGAGTTAGTTGGTATCTCAGTGTGGTTTTGATTTGCATTTCTCTGATGATTAATGTGGCTGAGCAGTTTTTCATGTGTCTGTTGGCTGCTCGTGTATCTTCTTTTGAGAAGTGTCTATTCATGTCTTTGCCCACTTTTTAATGGGGCTGTTTGTTTTTTTCCTTTCAGCACATATGAGTTTCTTGTAGATCCTAGATGTTAGGCCTTTGTCAGATGCACAGTTGGCAAATATTTTTTCCCATTCTGTGGGCTGTATTCCTGTTCTCTTGATGGTTTCTTTTCCTTTGCAGAAGCTTGTCACTTTGATGTGGTCCCACTTGTCTATCTTATCTCTTATGGTATGGGCACTTAGGGTTCTGAATAGGAATTGGTTGCCAGTTCCAATTTCCAAAAGGGTGTCTCCTGCATTTTCTAAGATTCTTATAGTTTGAGGTTTTACATTTAGGCCTTTGATCGATTTAGAGTTAATTTTTGTGCATGGTGATAGATACGGGTCCTGTTTCAATCTTCTGCTTGTGATCAGCTGGTTTCCCCAGCACCATTTACTGTATAGGTTCTCCTCTCCCCAGTGGTTGTTGTTGGAGGCTTTGTCAAAGATGAGTTGGTTGAGAAATTAAGACTTTGCTTCCGGAATCTCTATCCTGTTTCATTGGTCTATATGCCTGTTCTTGTACCAATACCAGATTGTTTTGATTATTGTAGCTTTATAGTAAAGTTTGAAGTCTGGAAGTGTGATACATCCTGCTTTCTTTTACTAAGGATTGTTTTGGCTATTCGTGGTTGTTTATGTTTCCATATGAATTTCTGTATTGTTATTTTCAGGTCTGAGAAGAATGATGGTGGTAGTTTAATGGGTATTGAGTTGAATCTGTGGATTGCCTTTGGTAGGATGGATATCTTCACAGTGTTTATTCTTCCTATCCATGAGCATGGAATATCTTTCCATTTGTTTGTATCTTCTTGGATTTCTTTGAGCAGTATTTTGTAGTTCTGACTGTAAAATTCTTTTGTTTCTCTGGTTAGGAAGATGCTGAGGTATTTCATTTTGTGTGGCTATTGTGAATGAGATTGTGCTTTTTATTTGGTTCTCTGCCTGATTGTTGTTGGTATATAAGAATGCAACTGTGTTTTGCACATTTATTTTTTACTTTGACACTTTGCCAAAGTCCTTTATCAGTGCAAGCAGGTTTTTGACAGATTCTCTTGGATTTTCGAGGTATAGGATCATACTGTCAGCAAAGAGTGATAACTTAACTTCTTCTTTTCCACTTTGGATACCCTTGATTTCCTTCTCTTGTCTAATTGATCTAGTTAGGACTTCCAACACAGTGTTGAACAAGAGGGGTAAGAGTGGGCAGCCTTGTTTTATTCCAGTTGTCAGGGGAAAATTTTGTCTTTTAATTAATGTTTCCTTCAGTTAATTCTGTGTCATGTTTAGAAATACTGTATTTCTGTATTTTCTGTAAATCAATGTCATTTGACTCCAACACTTTCCTGTGTTGTCAGTGAATTATTTTTATTTATGCTTATGGTATTGCACCCCCCAACCTGGAAAGCAAGGTGGTATCAGATTGTAAAGTATCTTGGATGTCATGCTAAGGAATTTGTATTTTATTCCTTATAATGTGGAAATTGACTAAGCCTATGTGGTCTCCTCATGTCTACCTACACAACTGCTTTTGAGCTAGGCTCAGGACACAGTAATTTAAGATAATCCATATTTCCAATTCAGGACTATATGAACTTGGAAAGAGGGCAAAAAAAACTCCCCACTCAGACCCAGATCTAGAGAAAATCACTTTGGTGGTTGAGTAACATTTTAAGGAACAGAAGAGGGTCAAAGAAAGGGTTCCAAAAACATATGTTTGTTGTTGGCATGATTTTATGGTTGTCAGCACAGAAGGAATTTTCTTGAGAGGTTTTTGTTGGATTCCTTTTCCTGTTCCTGTTCTGTTCCGCAAATTGATATACCTCTTCAATCCAGCCACTAACTGGTGTGGCTCAGCTCATTAGAAATAGCTTCTGTGTTTGGTTTTTTTTTTTCCAGTACTCCCTACAACCATTATACAGACAAGAAGACTCAAGAGAGAGATTTTCTAGTAGTTCTCTCTTCTTTGCTCAGCTCCCTGTTTCTTAGGTTGTTAATATTTTCTATGTACAAGTTAGGGCCTGTGGGTGACGAGTAGGCTAGGGTATCCTCTTATTTATTCTCACCAAGGAGATGGATTATGGCTTTAAATACTTTTTCCATTTGGTGCTTGGATTTTAGCAATCCCTTCAAAAACTTGAGATACATATATTTGGTTTTAAACAATTATTTGAATGTTTTATACAATTTTAATGGGACAATGAAAAAGGAGATGTCAGGCCCTTGTCTTTACCACCTGGCGTACTCAGAAGAGAATTTCTTGCAGGAGTTTTAGGCTAGACTAGCCAGGTCTGTGCCCGCTTTCGAACATCCCCTGTGAGATAGATCCCTGCTGTCTGGAGATTCAGATCTGGAGCTCAGTGTAGATGGATGAACTTGCCTGGCTCAGTCTGAGCAGGGCCATATCTCATTTGTCTTTGAAGCCCTGGCAGTAGTATAAATTCATGGTGTGTAATAGGTGCTCAATAAAGGATTGTAGAATGAATAATTGAGACAGCTCTCATGGCAGTCATCTACATCGAGGTGAGTTGTGGGCATGAATTAGGTTAGGAAGAGTATACATTTTAGGAGTCACAAGCTCAGTGCATACAGGATCCAAATAAATGAATGAAGAGTGCCCTTTATAGGTTGATAAACAGCAGCAGAAATTTGGCCTTAGTACAGGGATAGAGGGGTTGCCTTATGTAATGACGCATGATGACACAGCAACTTCTAGTTTTTTAGATTTCAGTAAAACTCTAGATGGTAGCATGAAATATCTTAACTTTTAAGTTCAAATTTATGATACTTTGCACAAGTATAACACACATGGCTCAGATTTGATCGTAGGCCTTCACATTATTCTCTCTAGTAAACCAATAAAGAAGAGACTCAGATTGCTAGGAATCTTTTAAGGGGCAGGTGGAACAAGACTGAGAAGGAGCAATTAAAAAAACTAGAAGAGCTGGGCTTGGTGACTCAACCTGTAATCCCGTGCCTTTGGGAGACTGATTTGAGTGGATTGCCTGAGCCCGCGGGTTCTAGACTGGCCTGGGCAGGCGAGATCTCATCTCTACAATAAATGAAAAAATTAGCCGGGTGTGGTAGCGCGTGCCTGTAGTTCCAGCTACTTGGAAGGCTGAGGCGGAAGGATCGCCAGAGCCCAGCAGGTTGAGGCTGCGGTGACCGGGAGCGGCCACTGCACTCCAGTCTGGGCAACAGTGAGACTTCAACTAAAAAAAAAACCCCAAAAAACTAGAAGAGTGTAGTGAATCTGAATCTAACAAGAGAAGCCTTTCAAGAAGTCTGGGCCAGGTTGGTAGATATCTACTGTTATATATGCTGTGGAGAAGTCAAGTAGAGAACACAGTGAATCATTTGTGAATGCTAGAAGAATGCACATATAGTACATATGTAGCTTTTTGGGATCTTTGGACTTGCCTGGCTTCAGATATACACATGGTTTCAGACATAAACATGATTCAGACTATAACTTAGGTATTAGTTGGTCCAAACTTGTTTCCTTAAAGTTCTAGCTAGTGAAGAGCCCAAGTTTATATAAGTTAATTAGTTATATTGAAAACCATCATTCATGTATTAATAATAAAATACTTTAAGGGCATATGTAAAATATTTCAGTGAATTTACATGAAACTGTCAAAGAACCACTATTTTTATATCTTTACCATGATAAGATCAACCTTCATCTTGTTTATTGGGGAAGTTATTGGAGGGGAGCCCAGTTAAAATCCCAGTGTTAATTTCCTTTCAGGGTAACTACCAAAGAACAGATTTCCAAAGTCTCACAAATATTTTACATAATCATTTCTGTTTGTTAAACTTGATCTATGTTTTTCAGGTGACATATGCATTTTAAATAAAAAGTGAATGAAGTATATCCATAAACATAATTATGTCCCGTCTAAGGCATTGGACAATAGAGTGACTTCACTTTTATGTTACTTGTTGAAAATTTATAATTAATTATAAATTACTCTAGTGAGGGCTTCGTGCAAGTTAAAAATTGTCTGATAGAAGAAACAAACCCATTTACTAAGCTCCTTCCATGCACTTCTGTATGCTCACAGCTCTGCAGATGATTTTTCATCATGATGCTGAGGAGGTAGTCAATGTTTGTTTTGTGTACTTCTGTGCCTCCATGCCTCTTCTCATGTCTTTACTTCTGTCTGGAATGTTCCATTCATTCTCAACCTCTTTTCCTTCTGGAGACAGCTTAAAACATCTCCTTCTCTAGCGATCCCTAACATTTCTTATCATTGTATCCATAACACTTTGTATATACCATGGATACAGCACTTGTCAAAGAATATTTTTGATATTTATATTTCTCTTCCACAGATTGTATGCTTCCTAAAGCCTGTGTCATTAATTTCTGCATCTAATCATGTATCTGACATAAGAGAGCTTTTCAAAGAGTGATTGTTGAATTAGGTCGAATCTACTCAATAAGACATGTCACCCTAGTGCATGACTTAGACAAGGGAACTATCAACCCAGTATGTTGTTGAAGAACCATTAAGCTTAACAGTATTAGGAGCTAAATGTTCATATATATAGATAGGCCATTCAAACAAAAGAACAAAGAATAATTTTTAAGAAGGACTAAATATGTACTTAAACCTTTGTAAACAAATAAGTTTAAAAATTTAACACTTTAATTGTATCTTAACATAGTTCACGTTGATCTTTTTTTCCTTTTTTATTGTAAAGATGTGTGGAGTACAATTCAGGGTTATGTTTACATATGTTCATTATGTAGGAACCCTTGTTGACGAGGCGCCCCCCCCGGCAGATTCCAACTACTACCAATCCCGCCCCCCCCCACCACAGTTTCTCACTACTGCCAATCCTTTTCTTATAGTATTATGATAATTGTTCAAGGTCCCCTTATGGGTTAGAACATGTGATACTCAGTTCTTTGCTTCTATGATAGATCATTCAGTATTATAGACTCAAAGTCCATCCAAGTTGCTGTGAAGTTCATAATTTTGTCCTTCTTTATGGCTGCATAATGTTCCATCGTGTATATGTACCACTTTTTTTTTTTATCCAGTCCTTCTTCGATGGGCAGCATGGTTAGTTCCATGTTTTTGCTATTATGAACAGTGCAAGAAACATACATATGTAGGTATCTTTTTCATAGAGTGATTTGAGTTCCTCTGGGTGTATTCTCAGTAGGGGGATTGTGGGTCATATGGAAGGTCGATTTTTAGATCTTTTAGGAATCACCAAACTGTTTTTCACAGAGGTTGTATTAGTTTACACTCCCACCAACTTCTCTTTTCCCTGGATCCTTTCCAACATCTGTTGTTTTTGAGTTATTGATGATGGTCATCCTGATTGGAGTTAGGTGGTATCTCAGTGTGGTTTTAATTTGCATTTCTTTGATAACTAGTGAGGCTGAGCATTTTTTCATGTATCTGTTGTCTGTTCGTATATCTTCCTTTGAGAAGTGTCTGTATCTTTTGGCCACTTTGTAATGGGGCTGTTTGTTTTTTCTTTTCAGCACGTTTGAGTTCCTTGTAGATCCTAGATATTAGGCCTTTGTCAGACATACAGTTGGAAAATATTTTTTCCCATTCTGTGGGCCGTCTCCCTGCTCTCTTGAAGGTTTTGTTGGCTTTGCAGAAGCTTGTCAGTTTGATGAGGTCCCACTTGTTTATCTTATCTCTCATGGTATGGGCGTTGTGATTTTGGTCAGGAATTGGTTGCCAGTTCCAGTTTCCATAAGAGTTTCTCCTGAGTTTTCTAAGATTCTTATAGTTTGAAGATTTACATTTTAGGTCTTTGATCCATTTACAGTTGATTTTTGTATATAGGGTTAGGTAGGGGTTCTGTTTTAGTCTTCTGCATGTGGTCAGCCAGTTTTCCCAGCACCATTTACTGAATAAATGGTTGGTGGTGGAAGCTTCCCAGTGGTTGGTGGTGGAAGCTTTGTTGCAGATGAGTTGATTGAGAAATTGAGGATTTGCTTCTGAAATCTGTATCCTGTTCCATTGGTCTATATGCCTGTTCTTGTACCAGTACCAAACTGTTTTGATTATTGTAACTTTATAATAAAGTTTAAAGTCTGGAAGTGTGATACCTCCCACTTTGTTTTTTTTTGCTGAGGATTATTTTGGCTATTTGTGGTCATTTTTGTTTCCATATGAATTCCTGTATTTTTACTTCCATGTCTGAGAAGAATGCTCCTGATAATCTAATAGATATTGCATTAAATCTGCAGATTGCCTTGGGTAGTATGGACATCTTAACAATGTTGATTCTTCTATTCCATGAACATGTAATATTTTTCCAATTGCTTGTGTCATCTTTGATTTCTCTGAGCAGTGTTTTGTAGTTTTCATTGTAAAGATCTTTCATATCTCTGGTTAGGAAGATGCTAAGGTATTTCTCTCTCTCTCTCTCTCTCTCTCTCTCTCTCTGTGTGTGTGTGTGTGTGTGTGTGTGTGTGTGTGTGGCTATTGTCAATGGGACTGTGCTTTTTATTTGGGTTTCTGTTTGTTTATTGTTGGTATCTAGAAATGGAACTGTCTTTTGCACATTTATCTTATACTCTGAGACTTTGCCAAAGTACTTTATCAGTGCAAGAAGGTTTTTGACAGATTCTCTTGAGTTTTCAAGGTATAGAATCTTGTCATCTGCAAGGAGGGATGACTTGACTTCCTCTTTTCCTATATGGATACCCTTGATCTCCTTCTCTCGTCTGATTACTCTAGCTAGGACTACCAAAACTATGTTGAAAAGGAGGGGTTTTTGTTTTTAAATCAGTTGATGTATTTAATAATGTTTATGGTCTTATGTTGAACTAGCCTTGCATCCCAGGGTTGAAGTCTACTTGTTCGTGATGGGTGATTTTTGAGATGTGTTGTTGGATCCGATTTGCTAGGATCTTGTTGAGAATTTTAGCATCTATGTTCATCAAAAATATTGGCCTATAGTTCTCTTTCTTTGTTGGATCTTTACCTACTTTGGATATCAATGCGATGTTAGTGTCATAAAATGATTGGAGAAGAGTTTCATCTTTCTCAATTGTCTGGAATACTTTCAGTAGGATTGGTTTCATTTCCTCCTTTTATGATTTGTAGAATTTTTCTGGAAAGCCATCTGACCCGGGGCTTTTTTTGTACATAGTTTTCTTATGACATAGTCAATTGCCTGGATTGTTATTGGTCTATTTAGAGTCCTGATTTCTTCTTTTTTCAACCTGTGGGGTTGTGTGATGTCAGAATATCTTCCATTTCCTTTAGGTTTTCAAGTTTGTTTCCATACAAGTGTACATAGTAGTCTCTGATAATCTTTTGTATTTCTTTAGGGTCATTTATGACTTGATCTTTTGCTTTTCTGATTGTGTTAATTTGGGCATTTTCTCTCTTTTTGTTGGTCAGTCTAGCTAGGGGGTTCGTCAATCTTGTTTGTCCTCTCAAAGAATCAGGTTTTTGTTTTGTTGTTTTTTTGTATGTTATATTTTTGTCTTTTATGTTCCAAATTTGGACTTTTATTTTGGTGATGTGGATTCTTCTGCTGAAGTTAGGGTTTTGGTGGTCTTGCTTTTCCAGCTTCCTTAGGTGGTTTGTTAGGCTGTTAACTTGTGATCTTTCTATTTTTCTTTGAGTCAGTGTGTTCATAGAGATATGAATTCCCCTCTTTGTAGTGTTTACATGGCATCCCAGAGGTTTCGGTGTAAGATGTTTCTTTGTTTTCATTTGTTTCCAGGTATCTTTTAATCTCTGTTTTGATTTACATGTTGACCCAGGAGTTATTTAGCATCACGCTATTTAGTTTCTGTGTTTTTGTGGGTGTTGGGGGAACTTTGTTGGTGTTGATATTTGTTTTTATTCCACTGTGATCTAAGAATGTGCATGGCAGTATTGCAATCTTATGGAATTTGTTTATGCTTGATTTATGGCCAAGGATGTGGTAGATCTTAGAGTATGTTTCATGTGGTGACAAGTAAAATGTGTATTCTGTGGTTGTTGGGTGGAATGTTCTTTAGTAGCTATTAAGTCCATTTGGTCAAGTGTCACACTGAGGTTCCAGATCTCCATGTTGACTTTTTTTCTTGATTATCTGTCTAGGGTTGTGAGTGGAGTATTTAAGTCCCCAGCTATGATAATGCTAGAGTCGATGTCTTTTTTTAGTTTACCTAGATGCTGCTTTATGAAAGTTGGTGCTCCTATGTTGGGTGCATATATGTTTAGGATGGATATTTCTTGTTGATGGATTGAACATTTTATCATTATG
>NW_007255098.1:905633-919638 GCF_000164805.1 Carlito syrichta | reverse complement strand
CAGCCTTCCGAGTAGCCAGAATTACAGGCATGCGCTACCATGCCCAGCTGATTTTTTTTGGATTTATTGTAGAGATGAGGTCTCGCTGCTCAGGCAAGTCTCGAACCCGCGGGCTTAGGCAATCCACTGACCTCAGCCTCCCACAGGCGTGGGATTACAGGCTGAGCCACCGAGCCCAGCATTTCCCATCTTCTTATTTTGAGTCAGTGAGTGTCCTTCCTAGTGAGATGAGTCTCTTGGAGACAATATATTGTTGCCTCATTGTATTTTATCCATTTTGCCATTCTATGTTTTTCAGTGGTGCATTTAGTCCATGCACATTCAGACTAATTATTGAGATGTGAGAGTTTATCCCTGTCATGAGGTTCTTATAGTGTTTGTTGTTGTTACTACTGTTTACTTGTTTATTTGTTTGTTGTCTTTCTTTTGATTTTTGGATTGGTTCATGTGTGTTTTCGATCTTTTTCCTGCATTCTTGTGAAAGGCATTGTCATTCTTTTTTTTCCCTTCTGTTTTTAATACTTTCTTAAGTGTTTCTTGTAGAGTTGGTCTGAAGGCATTGTATACTCTTAGGAATTGAATATCTGGGAAAGATTTTAATTCTCCCTCACTGATGAAGCTTAGCCTAGCTGGGTAGGTAATTCTTGGTTGAAATTGTTTATCTTTGAGAACTTTGAAGATTGGGCTCTAAGCTCTCCTAGCCTGAAATGTTTTTGTAGAAAAGTCTACTGCTATTCCAATTGACCTTCCCTAGTAGGTAGTCTGACCTTTCTCTCTTACTGCCTTTAGGATTTTTTTCCTTTTATAGATACTCTTGTAGGCGAATTACTATGTGTCTAGGAGTTCATCTTCTCATTTGTTGTCTTGCAGGGGTTCTCTGGACCTCTTGTGTTTGAATGGTCACGTCATTGATGAGATGAGGAAAATCTTCTTGGGTAATTCATGGAATGTTTTTTCAAGGGTGGTCTCTGTCTTTCTGTCTGCCTCAGGGATTCCGAATAATCTTAGGTTTGGCTTCTTGAAATAATTGCTCATCTCTTGGTCGTTTTGTTCTGTCTTTTAAAGCATCTTCTCTATGTTTTTAACAGTTTGGGTTAGTTCCATATTTTGGTCCTCAAGCTCTGAGATTCTTTCTTCTGCTTGGTTAATTCTGCTTTCCACACTTATCAGTTGTTATTTATTTCATTCACTCTATTCTTTCTTGCTGTTATCTCAGTTATCAACTCCTTCATTCTCTCCTCTTGTCTCTACTCATTTCTATTTATTCTCTCTATCAATATCTTGATATTTGGGTTTGTGGTTTGAGACCAGTCATTCTTGAGGCTCTTCATTGTTTGTGTTCTGAAGTCTGTATTCTCAGAGGCTAACCTCCCAGGGGTCTTTGTGAAACCCATATTCTTCCTTTGGTCTTTCTTCATTTGTGTAGATTTTCCTCCCCCCACCTTTTTTCACCTCTTCTTTAATTCTGTGTTCAGGGTTGGAGGAGGGTAGCTTTTACTTCTGTTTGCTTAATCTCCTGTTCTTCCTTAGGTAGATCCTCTGGCTTTGTTCAGTTCTGAACCTGAAAGGCTGATCTTTTTGTAGTTTTGAGATTTAATTGAGGGGGGAGCTGTGATTTTGAAACTATCTGCAGATCCTAGTATTCATTGACCGGTATGTGGGTCCCCTGTAACCCAATTCCCACAGCCTTACAATCTCTTCATGCAGTGGGGAGTATAGGTTTGCCCCTGAAAGCAAGATGAGGTAAATAATAGGAAAAGAATGGAAAAAGGAAGGAGGAAGATGAGAGGAAGGTGGAGAGAGAGAAGAAGAATGGAGAAAATAGGCAGGCATACCAACTAACAAATGAAAAGAGACACAAACAAAGCAGAAAAGATTAAAAAAACAAACAAACACATACACACAACCATACAAACACACAAACCAACAACCCCTCCCCCCCGACTGATGTACTTTCCCTCAAAAATACCTGTACACAGACAGGAAATCTTTAAAGCATAAAAAGCATTAAAATAGCAGAAACAAAGCAAGTATGAAAACACAATCAAGTAGAGAAAGAAAGAGAGAAGAAGAAAAGCAAACAAACAAACAAAAAAAAAACCAAGCAAACACAAACAAAAATACAAAGGTCGCTCTGAGGTCATTACTGTAACTCCAACTTCCTTTTAGCTCTGGTTTTCTGCTCCTCCCCTCTGTTCTCAGTGCAGGGTGATAGTGTTGCTCTCAGCATGGGTCAGATGCCTCACAGGAGGAGGGTGGGTCAGATCTGGACTCACCCAGCTTGCTTCCCCCTCTGTCAGTTCTCCCACTCAGATCTGACCAGTCTGTGCCTGTTCCAGCATGGGGGAGGGGCATCTGTCTCTCCATGTTTGATGGGAAGATAACCTCTAGGTCCTGGGTTGGAGGCTGGGTGGAGCTGGGTGGAGCAATGCAGGTCTCTGCCTGGTCCTGGGACAGAGAAATCGGTGCCGGTCACCATTTCATCACTGGTGGCTGGGCTCCTTTCCAGCTTTCCCCTGCCCTCACTATAGATCCTGTGGTTCATGCTGCTCTGCTGTCACAGGTGATGGTGTGGGCTGGGAGCCAGGTGGTGGGGATCAGCTGCTTTCCATTGCCTCTTCTCAGGATAGCCCGGGAATAGCATACAATCTTGTGTGCCAGGGGCTCAAATCTCAGGGCGTTGGAGGGTTGCAGTCACCTTCAGAGGAGAGCCCCAGGTGCGTGAGTCTCCCCTCAGGTGGACTTTCACTCACCCCCTGCACACACACACTCACACAGAGAGTCTTTATGGACACCTCATAGTCTGACCTGTTCTGTTGCCATCTTGCTGGAAATACAGTTCACATTGATTTAAAATTTTAATTTTTGATAGGAAGTCAATGAAAAGCCCAAACAGTAGAAGTTTTATTCAGAATGATAGATAGACTTCTCTAATCTGCAATCAAATTTTTATTATGTTATGCCCTGATATTACATAGTTTAGATATGCCTTGAGTAAAATCATGACCCTGGAATCTTATGACTGTAAAAGTTTTACATATTACAACTTAGGACATTATTCTTCTCCACAAAACCCATGTTGGAAAAGTAACTCGGAATATTAGAAAGATTCTTTTCAACCTATGCCTGAGATTTTGAATTTGACCCTCTGTCTTTACATAGGCCTGTGTAGCCAGCATGATCTTTTCTCCCAGGCTCCTGGGCAGAACCCTCAGTCTTTCAGAGAGAAAGATCCAGTGAACAGGGGCTATAATGGAAGAAATCTTTGTATGCCCAGCTGATATTAGTATACCTGGCATATGGTAGGTTAGCATTTAATAAGTGTTTATACAATATTGCTTAATAAAAATAGCATTGTTATTTTAATCAATAAAATTATTGAATCAAAAACATCTTAGATATTAAAATAAAGGATATTTTAATCTATAAAAAACCTTAATAGCTTCTGGCTATACCTTACAGTATTATTGTCTCTCATTAAGCCTGTCTTAGATTAGAAAAAACATCAAAGACAAAGATAGACTTCTAAGAAGGAAAATAAAAATTTATTTACCTTCACTTCAGAAGCTTCCCAAAAAGCAGGACTAGGGAAAAAAAAAGGTGGGACGTGGGGAGAGACCAGACCTTACTAAAGGCATCCTTTATTCCCTTAGTTTATTCTGTCAGTTGCTTTGTCTCATTCCTTGATGCCAAGGGCCTCTTTTGTGAAGATTAACGTTTATGGTAAAGTTGTATTTTATGGTATAGTTGTTGCTGCTTTTGTTTTCATCTCCATGCTGGTACAAGCTTAGAAGAAATTCTTATTTGTATTTCAAAGTTTCCTGCCAAAATATGTTGAACTGTGTCTCTAAGTTGAGATTATGCTTAATTTTTCTTTAGTTTTAAAAATTGAGAAACTAATGTTTTTACCACTCGCAAGAAAAATTGAGATGTTACCATAGGAGAATTGTCATTGAGAGGGCATTTGTGATAGAATTTGACCTTTTGAAAAAATAAATTCCATTCCCCTTGGCTTTCAGTTATATATACTCCATGTGTTTGTGTTTCAGGAACATGATCATTATCTGTTGTGAATGTGATGGTAAAGCCACAGGGACAGACTCTGACCCTGTGGGAATCCATTCTTACTTAAGAGATGGCCCTCAAGTTTGAAAGAAACACTGGCAGAATAGGTCCCAGAAGGGTGAGAGGTAACTTCCTTTCTCATGGTCTGCTCCTGGCTAGTAATATCCTTCTGGGGACCACTTCTATTAGTGGGTAGTAAAGATGATACATAGCCACATTAGGCAGGTTTGGAAACTATAGCTGTCCATTTGTTTACTTCTGAGAAAAAGTTTGGAATGGCACATTCAATATATTTTTCTCAGTAATCAGAACCTCGAGTTTGTTGAACATGATTGTGTTACTCATTCTCATAGACATGGGTGAAAGTTATATGGACTTCACTTATATAATGTGTTTTTAATTCTCTTGAGGGTCTTATGTTTTAAATTCTGTTTTTGTTGTATTTTGTACAAAAAGATGATGTTTTCAGAGCATTTATTAAATATTAGCTTCTAAAGTACTTCAAAATATTCATTTTCTGGTTACCCAATAGTGAGAACACCAATAGCAATCTGAGTTCTGTAAACTTAGTGTTTTTATCGTTAAGATGAGCTTTATTTTATTTTTGAAAAATGATCATTTCTCTACTCATAGATTATTATCACTAGCCATCTATACAACTGTTCAAGTTGTTTAATTCCTTCCTTAACTGTAATAATTCTGTAGTTTTTATTTTTGAATTATTTTCCTCATATATTGTGTTATCCTTGGCTAAAGGCTTTTCTCTTAGTAAATGCTTTTGACTATCTGGCCTTTATAGCATCAATTTCATTTTTAAATGCCTGCAGAGACATACTTGACTGCTTATAAATTTTCTAGTATAGTTCTGTAAGAATTCTTCACTTTCCAAGGACCATATGTATCTGTCTTGGTTCCCAACAGTTTATAACTGTCAGAATAATTTAAAAGACATTTTTCCTTTGCAACTTAATTTAGAATAGAACACATTTTGTCAGAAACAAATTAGTGCAGGAAATGGTGTGGCTCAAGCAGCCATAGACCTTCAGCAACCTCAAAGGCAGTGTGGGATATGCAGACAACATTGCATGGAGAGTCTGATGATGTGTCCTGAGTCCCGGCTGTGCTCAAATGAGGGGTGAGGCTGTTTCTTGTCTTCAGTTTCTTCACATGGAAATTGAGGTATTGGTCTAATGATGCCCCAAGATAGCTTTTAGATTTAAGAATGCTATTCCAAATTTTAACTTCTTTAAGTTCAACATGAGCATTGACAGCTCAGTCTTAATGTTCCTCTTTGCACTGCAGCAGATTTTGTGATTGCATTGTGAAAAAAAGTCATAGAAAATAGGTTATACTACTGTACTTATCAACCATAAAATCTCAGTGGATTAAAACAAGTTTAGTTCATGCTTAGGGTGCACATTCAGTGTGGGTTGGGTATGGGGTTACTGTTCTTCACAGTCATTTAAGGATCTAGGCTTATAAAGCAGTCACTATCTCAGATGTTGCTGATAGCTGTCAAAAGGAAGAGGTGTGTGGCAGATACATGTATATTTAAAACTCATTGGCTCCTTAAGCTTCTACCTACCATTGAGTCTGTGACTCCTGCCTGCATTTCATTGGCAACAGCAAGTGACCATAACTGATTCAGGGGCAGGGGAGTGTGGCCCTACCAGGGCTGGAAGGGAGACTGGGGCTATGTGGTGAGCAGCAGAACTGGCACCACACATCAAAGAGGGCTACTTCTGACCAAAATCAACTTTAGGAGAGAGTTTTAATTCATAATGAACAGACCTTTCCTGGGCACATTTCTATATTGTACATTATGAGAATGAGTAAAAGGAATTAGAAAGCAGAAAGCTGTCATGGGATTGATGAAGAGGTTAGAAAAATAGTAGTGATGCACTAAATAAACATTTTGGCGGGATGTCAAATGGTCTAGTGTTAATGACCAATTTTGGACTGAGATGATATTGAGAATTTGAGTAAAAGAAAATTTAATGTGGAGTTAACTCTTGTATGATGGGGATTCTTGTTTTCCTCATAGCTGTCTGCTTTAGAAGTCTCATTTCTCAATGCTTAATTCAGATATTTATTTACATATATTCTTTTCTACTTACATGTGTATTCCTTCAGGACAAAGGACCAGTTTTGTATTCTCTATGCCTATACATAGTTTATAGGCAGTAAGTGAATATTGAATCATTGAATTGAAATCAGCCGGCGACCCTCTCTCAAGTTACCCATGTGCCTACTAGCTTCTGGCTGGTTCAGCATTTCACTGGACTGGAGCCAGGCACGGGGATTAGTACTGGTGGAAGCAGCTAAAGCAGGATGGCACCTCTGAGACTTCTGTCACACTGCTCTATCAATTTTGGTGCTGTCAAGTGTGGGGGGGGCGGGTAACAAAGTAGCACTTTCAAATCTGAAAAATGGAGAGTGAAAAGTAAATTTGTACCTAAAATATAATTTTTGTTCCGTATGCTTTAGTTTCATTTTTTGAATTATTATACATTTTATCAGAGTCAAGAATACCTAAATTAGTATAATCTAGTTATTTATAGACTTCAATAACTGATCGATAGTCTGGTCTTTATAGTTTTTATTATATGAAATTGCTGAACACAATTAGACAATTTAATTTTTACTCCTTGTGATGTAGAACAATGGTTCTCAAACTGAAAAGTGCACCAGTTATCACACCACAGCTTGCTAACGCAGAGATTACAGGGCTCCACGCCCAGGGTTTGTGTTTTGTCTGGTCTGGGGTTGGGCTTGAGAATTTGCACTTCCGTTAAGGTCTCTGGGAAGGATGATGCTTCTGACCTGGGGACCACTCGCTGATGAGCAGTGACATCAAGGGAAGGGCACTGAAAACAGATCGAAATGCCGTGGGTTTGAATCTCCATGGTACTCTTAACGACCCTTGGACTTTGTTCAAGTTACTCAGCCCCTCTAACCCTCTCTTTCCTTCTGGTGGAAAATGAAGGTCACAATCGACCTCACGGAGGCTCAGACGAGATTGTACACTAACGCCATTTTGAAAAAGCAAGGTTCTGTAAAAATATCTCCTTGTAGTATCCTGTGGACTAAGAGCCATGAACACATGTTTTACATTCAAAGTATATATAGCACTGTACGAGGTAGTGGAAAATATGACACAGAAAAAGAAAGCAGAAGTGTAGCATGTGCCACACTCCAAATGAGTAAGATGGATGTTAAGAATTCACAGAAAGAAAGGCTGTGGTATTTTGCTAAGGGTGGGCTTTCCCCAGACTTTCACAAGAAGACTGTCGTTATTTTGTGATGTAGAACTGGCTTAATGCATAAGTATTGTCCTGATATCTAAAAACTTGTAATTTGTAAAAAGTATGCATTTAAAGTAGAATTTTTATCCTTTCTTGAACTCAATGTTAGATTACCTACCTCTTAGAGTTTGTGAAGTAAAAAGCATAACATTTCTTGTTTGCAAGTATTTGAAACTCAACACCTCAACAAGTAGATGATGTAAATATAAATATTTAAGATTAGATAAAAATCATAATTCAGCAGTTATGATTATAACTGATTTGAATAAAAAGTATGAATTAATTGTATAGGCCAGAGCAAGTTATATGGTGAATAAAAAATATTTTGCCAATAAAACTGAGATCTGTTTAAACCTTCCTTGGGCAAAGACTATACCTGAGTAATAGATTGAGCTCTAGACAGTGAAGTATAACTATATATAGTAGCTACTATTATGATTAATGTAACACATTTTTATAAAAAGCTTTATTGCAATTATGATAGCATTTTCTTATGTATTATTTTCAGCCAGTGAATACTAGCAGGTACTATTACACAGGTTCTGCTTAGGTCTCGGCATTAAAAAAGGAATTCTCATACTTGAAAAAGATTGGGAATCCTTGACCTAGTCCATGATATTACTCTGGTTCCTCATCTTTACTGACTCTTTAGATCACCTTTAATGTTCACTTGTTTTCATATTTCTTACACTTTTGGATATAATCATAGCTTTTCTAAAGGAAGCAAGGATAGAAAACCAAGAATATTAGCTAGTTTAAGATGTGTGGATGCTTCATCACTCTCTTAACATTCAGGTACTCTTCAGCCTTAGGAGATGACTTTTTACCACCCTATTTTCCTTTTTGCCTTTCCATCTCCTTCTCAGAACCTTCTCTGATCCTGTTGGCCGACATATTCTGGTTGAAGAATGTATTGGAAAGCATAGCCAATTTCTCCCACCATAGTCTTTCCTTCTGTTCTCTTAAAGACACCTCTTATTGTTTCTAAAGTACCAATGGGAAAATAAATCAAAGAATTTGTCCCAAATTTTTAAAAAATTGAAGTGTGGGACAATTGGAAACTACAAACTATGTACTATAAATTTCCCACACTTAAATCAGTATTAATTAGCATGGAAATGAATCAATTTCATAGATTAGAGATACAAGTGTTTATGAAGACCTGATATAAAGCTGGTAAAAATCAGCTCCAAAACGGTGGTTGATTCAATACATGTTACTGATATAACTGATGTACATTTGGAAGAAATACTTTTAGGTACCTTTTCGCACTGTATCCAAAATTAATTCCAGAACAATGATCATTCTATGTGTTCTAAAATTGCACAAGTGATAGAGGCAGGATTTGAACCTACATCTGTCTTACATGGAAGCTACTAAACTACATTTTGAATGTCAATAGATGAAGCCAGATTATATTCCTTAAAAAAGAGAGGAGAGAAACATTTTTTCTTGCTGATGTTTGAGTGTTTGCATTTCATTTTATTTTTTGTCATATAAAACAGTGTCAAGATGAACATCCTTTTGTCCACATTGAAAAGTAGATCTATGATTATTTTCTTTTGAACACATTCCTGGAAATGAAATAGCTGTTTTTAAGGTCACTAGGGCTTTTGAAACAAACTTCCAAATTGCTCTTCGGAAAGCCTTTGCCAATTTATTGACTTTATTCTCTTGTTGTGTTTAATGTCTCACGATTATTCTCTTCAGAATATCATTTTTTGTTTTAGAAAAGTGTTGTACTCCCATCTTCCTTTTGTATTGGCAAGTTTCTAATTACCTTAGGGTTCCCTGTGAAATCTGGAGAATTTGATGCTTTGTATCCTTCTTATCACCTATGTTAATAAACTCATGAAAAGCCAGCCTCAGTGGCTCAGCCTATAATCCTGTGCTTTGGGAGGCTGAGGTGAGTAGATTGCCTGAGCCCGTGGGTTTGAGACCCACCTGGACAACCTGGCGAGACCTCATCTCTACAATAAATTTTAAAAAGTAGCTGGGTGTGGTAGCGCGCACCTGTAGTTCCAGCTACTTGGAAAGCTGAGGCGGAAGGATCGCCGGAGGCCAGCAGGTCGAGGCTGTGGTGGCCCGGAGTGGCCACTGCACTCTAGACTGGGCGACAGAGTGAGACTCTAACAATAAATAGATAGATAGATAGATAGATAGATAGATAGATAGATAAACACATGAAAATACCACTTATTTTACCCCAAATATCTCCCCTAGCATTGAGAGATTGCCAGTAAGATCCAGCCACATAGAACAACAGTAGGGTTTTACCTTCTATATATCAATACACAGACTGCTGGAGGTGAGATCTCCTCTTCCCTCCTGCTGTCAGGTAGTTGCATTCCTAGTTAGAGCTTGCTCTTATATGACTAATGCCATTTTCCATTATCTATTCAACTTAAGTACAGTGTATTTCCAAACTGCATAAAAAACATATGCTATATGAAAGCTTATTTCTATCTTTGGTTGTCTTTCATGCATATAGTTATTTTTTTTCCACATCACATCCTTTATTTCTAGACAAGAGAAAATCTATTCTTATTTTCAAAGTAGTTTTAAGTGTCCATATTTCCTAAGCCATATTCAAGGAAGCCATGTCTTAACTAATTGTGAATGTTGATGGTCTTCATCTTGTACAGGAAGCTCCATACTGGCATCCATCATCTAGTGAAGGCTTCTACGTGTTCTTTAAACCAATCGAATTTGGGGTTCTAAGCATTTTCTGTGTCCATGAAAGGTGTGGAATTAGTAGATTCGAAGAAGATCTGTTTTTTCTTTGCCACATTGGACTTCTAGATGCTGGTTGGATTGGACTTAGAAGATGGGGAAGTATAGATGTGTCTTGGCCTGAGTCTCTTAGCAGTAGAGATGTAGGAGAGAGAAGGAGACCACCAGGAAACTGGCTGTTGACTGCAGGGCCCCGCCCACCGCCTTGGTGGTGGCATTAACTGGATTGTGGGCCGCCGAGGTACGCTGGGAGGAGTTACTTGAAATTGTTAGAACAGTTGTTGGATTTTAATAAATCTGCGTAGGTAGGAGCAGTGCCAGAAGCAGCAGCCCCAGTCCTAGCCTGACCACCATCGCTCTGCCCATGTCCCCTCCGTCGGTGCGTGGCGCATCTCGCTGGATGCTGGGCGCGTGGGGAACCACGGACTCCGGGTGGGCTCAGGCAAGGTCCATATAGTTATTTTTAATAGAATCTAGAATTTACTGAATTCATTCTGAAGGCTGTGAAATGTGTTCTCTATGAGTTCTAGTCTTCTTGTAAGGATGCATTCTTTTTGCAGAAGGCACCACAGTGTTGACACGGTATTATTTATTTTACTTCCACATATTTTTTGTACCTTCCTTTATAACCAATATGAGACAGTTTTGAAGTGTTACCAAGTATTGGATAGCATGTAGAATTGCTTGTGAGTTGCCATTTTACTTAACATTTTAAAATAATGTAATATGCTAAGTATTATTCCTTGTGCCAAAGAAAAATAAAGTTCTTTTAGAGCAGGGAGTTTTATGTCTTACAATATTCAGTGTGAAATAGAAAGAAATGTGCCATCAATCACAGTGCACACCAGACTGGATTTAGAGTGTTTGCATCCTGTGATCAGAGTTATAGGGTCTCTCTGCAGTGTGTGCTTTGGTTTTGTTTTTACTTTTTAACATAGACTTAGACTATTATATTATAAATAAATTGAAAATTGTCATGGGAATTGTTTAAATTGTCCCTGAACAGAAACACTTGATCTTTCTACAAATGGCTTTATTAATGCACCGAAAGGGACTGTTCTTTACCATTTTCCTTCTTCTTACTGAAGACCAACTAATACATAAACAGATCTGAATAATGAATTGTTTTTCTCATGCATAGGCCGACTCTTTCCTCAAGTCAAAATTTACCAGAAAGGAAAAAAAAAATCCCATTTTGAGCACATAACACTAAAATAAAAACAATGCAGCTTCATTTACAGTCTCCTTTAATCTGAATCTTAAAAATATATTTTAGGGCAGGGCTTGGTGGCTCAGTTTGTAACCCCAGCACTTTGATATGCTGAGGCAAGTGAATTGCTTGAGCACACAGGTTCAAAACCAGACCTGGCTACTTGGCGAGACCTCATCTCTACAATAAATAAAAAATTAGCCGGGCGTGGTAGTGCGCACCTGTGGTTCCAGCTCCTTGGAAGGCTGAGGCAGAAGGATCACCGGAGCCCAGCAAGTCGAGACTGGGGTGGCCGTGAACATGCCACTGCACTCTAGTCTGGGTGACAGAGTGAGACTTCAACTAAAAAAAAAAAAAAAAAAAAAATATACACACACACACACAAACACACACACACACACATATACACATACACACATATATACATATATATTTTAGGTTTGTAATGTTTTTTAAAAACAAGCACATTTATCATAATGATATTTGTAAAGACATTGTGAATTTGTAGCTTTATATATGCATACATATTTCAGTATATTTTTGCGTATATATCAATAAATGTGTGTCTCAATATGTATATCTCAAACATATATGAATGTCGTGTGTGTGTGTGTGTGTGTGTGTGTATGGAGAGGGAGATAACACAGATTACAAATGATTTATTAAAAGTATTGTGAATTTAAGTATCTTTGATTAAATAAACCCACAGTATTTTAGTACCTGCCTGGACTTATTTTAGCCTTTATATGAGGGGGACCCCAAAAAACCAGGAATTTCTTTATAAAAAATTGTATATTCCTACATGTTTAGACTTCAGTTGCCATCACAGTATTCTCTGTTTGATGCAATACACAAAAATTGAACTCATCAATTTTGATGCCTGTTAGTGCTTCTGCCATTTTTTGTTTTATCTCTTACACATGCATGAAACATTTCCTTTGAGGACTTTTTTTCATCCAGGGAAACAAAAAAATAGTTGCTGGGCAAGATCAGCTGAATAGGGATGGTGCGACATGGAAGTCATGCCTTCTTGGGTCAAAAACTGCTGAACACCCAGCGAGGTGTGAGCAGGTGTATTGTCATAGAAGAGCCAGTCACCTGTTTGCCACAACTCAGGACATTTTTTCACAAATCATGACAACCTTCTCAGAACTTCCAGATAAAAACTTTGGTTAATTGTTCTGAAGGAACAAATTTTGAGTGTGCTACAAATGGCCTGCCTTCCATAAAGATAATTCTGCCTTTTTGGGGGAGGTGGGTAGGGAGTCCCCCTCGTATCTTAGTTATTTGCATGGTCTTCCCTTTTCTAAGTGTAGTCTTTAGATGAATTAGTATACTCAAAATCAAGATATTATGGCAAGTGTAAGAATTATTAGTATCACACAGGTTGTCAGGGATTCAACCAAAGGAGTTCTGGTAATCACTTGGCTGAACATGTACCTCATGTCCCCTTTATCTTTGACTTCTTCTTAGTCGTTGTTGGACACTTATTGTTACTCCTTTGTTGATTGTATTGGAATGTGTTCTTTGGAATACTTCTTTGCCTGTCTTTTCTATAGTTAGTTCTTCTCCATCCTTAACACTTGATGAACGGCTGCTAAAAGTCACCTTTTAGAGCATGTAGAATAATGCTGACTATATCCGTTTGACAGATGTATTCTGTAATTTTCTTGTAATCATTAAAGTATAACGGAAAATTTGAAATGTATCTAGGATATTAGTATTGTTATTACTATGAAAAGTGATGGTCTAAAAATATTTTTAAGTGTTTATATTTTTTTCCTATTTTCATGTTAAAACATGATATTTCTAGGACAGGTTTTACTTTATTAAAAATAAGAGGTTTTGTAATTTCTTATAATACTGCTTTGGATCCTAATTGAAATTAGTGTGTTTACTTAGTTTAAATTTTCTTTTTATCATTGTTGAAAGAAATTAAGGGTTAAGTAGAATGTCTAACAGTGTTGAGCAAACTCAACCAGCTTTAATATTTTTTAAAAAACACAATGAGAGAAATAACCTGTTAAAGGACCTAACCTATTTTTAAGTCATGCAAATTCCTTTTTTTTCTTAAATTTTACAATCTTTTTCCTCTTCTTTTGTATTTTGTTTGTTGTAATAGTTTGCCAGGAGTTACATCTTGGCCCCCCAAAAAGCACATCTGTGTTTGTCATGCAATATTTATTAATATAGGTCATTTACCTTAATATATTAGTACTTAATGGGTATGTGAATTATTTAAAATGAGCATCTGGGTACTATTTTATGGTGTTTGAAATGTAATGAATTTTTAATGTTCATATGTAATATAATCTGCTGTGATTATCCTGGTAAAGCTTTCAAATCCAAATTGGAAGCCAGCAACAATGTTCCTACCTTATTTCACAGGTCTAGCAAGCCTAAAGTTGGGAACAGTCTATAAAATGGGCTGATTATGTATATGTTTATAATCAGCCCATTTTATATTTTGATCATTTGTAAGTCATTTAAACTGCAAGCTTGCATGTTTCTTCAGAGTTTGTTTGTTTTCTGGAATTTAAACTATTGAAAAATAAAACCAGGAAAGTTAATTAAGCTGACCTTACTTTCCCCCTAAATTTAGTAGTTTTATACAAAGACAACTTGTAAAGTTTTTTAAATGAAAGTTTTTTTTTTTTTTTTTTTTTTTTTTTTTTGAGTTGGAGTCTCACTC